>NC_025997.2:103183160-103291935 GCF_000442705.2 Elaeis guineensis | reverse complement strand
CAGCTATGCAACCCAGAGGGGGGGTGAATTGGGTTTCTAAAAATTTTAAGCCCAACAAATAACTTATGAAGAACAAAACAATAGCTTTAAATCAATATTAATTACCTAAAGTAGTATTGTAAGGATATAATAAAGAATAAGATAAAGCGATAAAGCACACCACAAACACAAGGATTTATAGTGGTTCGGTGCTAACCTTGCACCTACATCCACTCCCCAAGATCCCACTTGGGAATTTCAATCCACTATCCTTTGTATTCAACCCGAATACAAAACGTCGGAAACTCCGACACTAGCTATCCCAAGCTAGAATACAAGACGTCGGAAACTCCGACCCTAGCTATCCCAAGCTAGAACACTTATTTCCCGGGTACAAGCAAACCCAAAACACTCCGATTTCAGGTTCGGATCAACCTTTCCTTGTTTTGGAAATCCTCCAAAAATAAGAGCAAAAACTCACAAAGAGTAAGAATATTTAGAGCACAGATGAATACAATAACAGCTCCTTAAATGAGCAAATATAACAATAAAAGCTTTACTCAAATGAAGAACCCCTTTTTCAGATTTTCTCAAGATGAATGAACGGTTGAACGCTTGAGAAGAGGTTGATTGTTGATTGAAGATCTCTTGAAAGCTTTGAATGATCTCTAGATCAAGGTTGAAACGATAGGCGTGAAGAATTCTCTCCTTGAAAGATCTTCCTTTTCTCTTTCACAATCTCTCTGGTATATTGTGGATCCTCTCTCTTTTTCTCTATGGATATTTCGTTGATCTCAGGCTTTTTCTTGCAAATTTCGGATCCTCTCTTCTGTTCTTCTCTTTTTCTTCTTTTCTCTTTTTCTCTTCACATTTGATTTCACATTTGATCCGCTATTTAATCTGCAATTTCTTTCATCAAATTAAGCATTTTGTAGCATTAGAAGCAAGAGAAAACAATTTAGGCAGATAAAGAGCCGTTAGAGGATTTTTAGGAAGCATAAATGGCAATTAAAACGGGCAAAAAAATAGCCGTTGCTGACATTTCCCGTCGCAGGGGTCGACTCATGAGTCGACTCATGCTTCAGGGGTCGACTCATGAGTCGACCTCTGTTGCAAAAACCAGAGAATCTTTTCTGGAATTTCTTGGCTCAAATTAGCAGGGGTCGACTCATGAGTCGACTCATGCCTTGTGGGTCGACTCATGAGTCGACTCACAGGTCGTGCCAAGCCAGAAAACTAGCGTGCCAAGGAGAATTTTTGCGTGCCAATCAGCTCACAGTGCCATGAGTTGACTCATGAGTCGACTCATGCACTTCAAACCTTCATAACTTCAAAATATAAGTCCAAACACAATAAAATTTTTACCAATAGATTTCAAATCATTTGTTCTACCAAATGGTACTATCAAATCAGGATTTTAGTAAAATTACGATTTTTGCCCTTGAAGAGCATAAGAACTTTTTCATTTTAAAATATTGTATCCCTTCAATCTGCTTTGTAATCATCAAAATCAATCTAGGAGCAACAATCTCCCCCTTTTTGATGATGACAAAACATATGAATAAAAATATTTATGTTAAAGCATTAATTTCAAAAGAATCCATTATAGGTGTATATGCTTGAAAAGAGTATGATTCTTTTGGCATGTAATATAAATGCAAAAATAGTTTGTCCATTTTCTTAAAGATTTGAAAAGGGTATTAGATTATTTTGAGTTCAAGATATATCAGAGCAAGAGAAGATAAATAACTTTTTCTATGTATCAGAGCAAAAATAATTTTTACAATGATATCAGAGAAGATTTTATAATGTATCAGGGCAAGAAAATTTTTAATGTATCAGAGAAAATTTCATACAGTATCAGAGCAAATGTTATAATATATTAGAGAAACCTTCACACTGTATCGGATCAAATGTTATCATGTATCAGATCAAGTTGAAAGAAATTGTAGGATGTATCAGAGTAAAACAAATTTCTTATTGATGTATCAAGGTGAGTAAAATTTCAAAAGCAAGTTTGAATATCAGAGCTTATATATAAAAAAAATACTTATTTGCATTGTACTCATGATTTTGCTTTTGATGGATAATTTTTTTGTTAAAGTTCTGTCTGATACCAAATTTTGATACCAAAATTTCTCAAAGTTTTGTTTAATCTTTCAATCCTTGTTTTTGTCTAATTTCTCCAATATTTGTTCAATTTCTTCAATATTTTCTTCAATATTTGTTTTAATTTAATTTCTCCCCCTTTTTCTCATAATTTAGGGTTTTGCTTTTTGTCTAATTTCAATTTTTATTTAATTTTAATTTCTTCCCCTTTTTGACATCATCAAACATAGTTAACTCTTTCTTTTCTTTTTCTGAAATATTCTTTAATTTCTTGCTCTTTAGAGTTTTTCACAGATGTTTGCTCCCCTTAATATAGCAATTATCAATAGCAAACAACAACAAGGAGAAGATAATATTTCAATAGATGTATCAGAGATTGAAATATAACCAAAATATAATCATTACAAAGTGGTAGAAATATAGGTAAAAGATGATTCCATTAATATTATAATTATTTCAATACATAAAATTCAACCAGCTAAATGTCAATACATGGCCCCAAGGTATAGATCCTAGAACAAGATACTAACTCCTAGGATCTAGATAAGTCAATGATCAGAGTCATCAGATATAGGGTGAGGAGATGATGGATCAGAAGTGCGTCCTCTACCCCGTCTGCCTCTGCCACGAGTGGAGGTGATGGCACGAGCAGGAGAACGAGATGAACTAGGTGGCTGAGAATGCTGAGATGCTAGGGCTGATACCATGAGTCTGATAGAATCAAGGACGTTCAGTGCTCTGGAAATAGATTGAAGTAGAGCAGTGAACTGGGTAGTAGCATGCTCACTCGATCCTCTGATCTCTTTCCTCAGTAGCTCATATCCACCTTCTAATGCTCCTCTGAGCCTTCCAGCCTCTGCAGTGAGGTCTGTGACCTCAATAGTAGACTCCTGTAGCTGGGGATGGGCCAATGCAAGAACTTGCCCCTGCAAGTCAAGAACTCTGCCAGTAAGTCTCCAGACTGTATCCTCAAGCTGCTGTATCCTGACGGACTGATCTGAAATCATCTGAAATATAGTGGAGATGTGGGGAGTAATGGTTTGATCAGAAGAAGTAGCTCCAGGTGCAAAAGAAGTACTACTCCACTGGCTAGACAATAAAGAAGCCACACGCTGAGATATATGCTCGATCTGATCATCAGCCAGTCTGAACTCTGATGGAGGTGCTCTGCTCTCTGGTTGATACACTGGTGTGGGCATCCTAGTAAACTCAGAAGGGCCAGCCTCAGTATCAGGAATGAACTGGGTATCTGGTGAAGCTGCCCTGAAATCATGTACAGGAGAAGATGGACCTTCTTCTTCTACTCTGCCTTCAGTTCTGTCTTCAGCTCTTTCCTCAGCTCTCTCCTCAGCTCTTTCTTCAGAGCCCTTGATCCAACCACCAACAGTCTTTGTAATTCCCATTCGGTGCAGGCTGTGTTGGTTGAAAGTGTCCACATGTGAGAGCTTGGTAGGTGTCTCCCCCTCACAGCTAACTCCAAACCTCCTAAATACTCTAGTAAGGACCATACCATAAGGCAAGTGTGCCTTGGATCTATTCAAAGTTTCTCTCATGGCCTCTATCATAAGTGTAGGGAGGTTTAGGGGGGTCTGAGTGATGATATGAAACATGACACATACATCTCTGCCAGATAGTAAGTCATGTCTACCACTCCTAGGAAAGAATAGTTTTGTCACAATCTGATGCAGGACCCTTATCTCAATGGACAGTAGCTTTGCTTCCAATCTGTTTAAACTTCCTGAAAAATCTTCTCCTAAGATAATTCTGATCCCTTCTTCTTTAATTGGGAGTTTCATATATGAGTATCCTTCACTAGGCAACTGAAGTATCTCTCCCAATATCCTAGAATCCAAACAGATGTCAATCCCCTTTACAGTTGAAGTCACAGACCCGTTTCCATAATTTAGGTTCTGGTAGAACTCTCTGACTAGATCAACATAGGTGACTTCCTTAAGAGAGCAATAAAGTTCTCATCCTTGATTTTTGATCTTGGTAGCAAAAGTAAAGCCTTCTTTCTCAAAGAACCGAAAATCTATATTTTTCCCGGTTTCTACTTTTCTATCAGAAAGAAGATTTACACTGGGGCTTATGGAGGATTGAGAGGGACCTTGAGCAGGTACAGAAACTGGAGAGGGAACACTAGAAGACTGACCAGCTTGCCTTTTCTTTCTGACAATTTCTTCAGGCTCATGGATTGATTTCCTCCTTTGGGGAAGTTTCATCTTTGGAGCCATATCCAATAAGGTAGCAGACAAGAAGACTTGAATTCAGTGGAGGAGGGATCACAAAAGAGTAAAGAAGAATTTTGGTGGAGAAAAGAAGTGGATTTTGAATGAACGGTGAAGTTCTAGGGCACGTTCCACCCGCGCCTATCACTGCGAGAAAGCACAGAAAAATCCTATTCAAAGAGGCAATTTTTGGTGGAGAGGAGGAGGGAGAATTGCCTCGAAATTGATCCTTGGATTTGGAGCAAAACAAAAGTTTGAGAGGACGGCTTTCGGAAGGAAGACGACGAGAAGATGAGTCGTCTCATAAACAAGGTTTCCCGTTTTAAAAAATGAACCCGATGGAAGTTGGTGGGATTTACAAGTTTGCCATTGAGTCGACTCATGGGGGTCGACTCATGAAGTTCAGAAAATCAGGAAAAATATAAATAAATTCCAGAAAAATTCAAAATTTTGGGAGAAGGAATTTTGCTCAATGATAAGTTTTTAGAGTGATAAAACTGAGCTTTTGGAACCAAGATAGTTGTTGGAAATTGAGCTCTAAGAATATTTGATAATAATTAAGAGAAGTTTAGGCAAATGGATCTAGAATTCCTAGATTTCTCCTAATTTCACAGAATCTATCCTCACTAAGGGCCTTTGTAAAGATATCAGCTAATTGATTTTCAGTGCTAATATATTCAAGAATTATATTTTTATTTTGAACATGTTCTCTTATAAAATGATGTCTTATTTTAATATGTTTGGATCTTGAATGTTGTATTGGATTTTTAGATAGATTTATGGCACTTGTATTGTCACATTTTATTGGAGTTTCATTAAGTTTGATTCCAAAATCTTCGAGTTGTTGCTTAATCTACAAGATTTGAGCACAACAACTTCCGGCTGCAATGTATTCGGCCTCAGCCGTAGACAGTGCCACCGAATTTTGTTTCTTGCTAAACCATGAGATTAGGTTAACTCCAAAAAATTGGCAAGTTCCACTTGTGCTTTTTCTATCTAATTTACATCCAGCAAAATCAGCATCAGAATATCCTAACAAATTAATTTGTGAGTCCTTAGAGTACCATAACCCTATAGTTTGTGTACCATTTAAGTATCTAAGGATTCTTTTAACAGCATTCAAATGAGATTCCTTAGGATTAGATTGATATCTTGCACATAAGCAAACACTAAACATGATATCAGGCCTACTTGCAGTTAGATATAATAATGAGCCAATCATACCTCTGTAGTATTTTAAGTCTACGCTTTTACCTTCATCATCCTTGTCAAGCTTACTTGAGGGACTCATTGGTGTGCCAATAGGTTTGCAGTTCTCCATTCCAAATCTTTTGAGTAGTTCCTTGGTGTACTTGCTTTGGGTGATGGAGATTCCCTCTTTTGATTGTTTGATTTGGAGTCCGAGAAAGAAAGTGAGTTCTCCCATCATGCTCATCTCGAACTCTCCCTGCATAAGCTTAGCAAAGTCTTGACAAAGGGATTCATTAGTAGACCCAAAAATTATGTCATCAACATAAATTTGTATAATTAGCATATCATTTTGGTTTCTTCTAATAAATAGGGTTGTGTCTACATTGCCTCTTGAGAAACCATTATTTAGTAGAAATTTGCTTAGCCTTTCATACCATGCTCTAGGTACTTGTTTTAGACCATATAAAGCTTTATTTAATCTAAAGACATGATTGGGAAAAGCATGATTTTCAAATCCAGGAGGTTGTTCTACATATACTTCTTCAGAAATATATCCATTTAAAAATATACTTTTAACATCCATTTGAAATAGTTTGAATTTCATAAAGCAAGCATAAGCAAGTAGAAGTCTAATGGCTTCTAATCTAGCAACAGGTGCAAAGGTTTCATCAAAATCAATTCCTTCTTCTTGATTATATCCCTTAGCAACCAGTCTTGCTTTATTTCTAATTACATTTCCATGCTCATCTAACTTGTTTCTAAAGACCCATTTTGTGCCAATTATTGAATAATCTTTAGGTCTTTTCACTAAGGTCCAAACATTATTTCTTTCAAATTGACTGAGTTCTTCTTGCATAGCATTAATCCAGTTATGATCATTTTCAGCTTCTTCAAAAGTTTTAGGTTCAAGTTGAGATACAAAAGCACAATGATTAAGTACATCTCTAAGTGAAGAACGTATTTTTACCCTATGCATAGGATCACCGATAATTAATTCCTTAGGGTGGTTGTGAACATACCTCCATTCCTTGGGTAAGTCATTTGTACCTTGAGGTTGTTCTTGAATTTCTTCACCTTTCTCATTTTATTCATCTTCTTGATCCTTGTCTTCTGGAGTTGCTGAATCTTTCAGAGTGATCTCCTTCATACTTTCTATTAGTGGATCTGCATCATCAGCACCCTCATTCTTCCTTGAAGGAGGATCGTTAGATTCATCAAAGACAACATGTATGGACTCCTCAACTACTAAGGTTCTTTTGTTGAACACTCTAAATGCTTTACTAGTGGAGGAGTAACCTAGAAGGATTGCTTCATCTGATTTTGCATCAAATTTACCAAGTTTTTCTTTGCCATTATTTAATACAAAACATCGGCAACCAAAAACATGAAAATAGGCAATATTTGGTTTTCTTCCTTTCCAAAGTTTATAGGGGGTTTTCTTTAAAAATTGTCTTATTAAAGCATGATTTAAAATGTAACAAGCTGTGTTAATAGCTTCCGCCCAAAAATATTTTGGAAGGTTGCTTTCACAGAGCATGGTACGGGCCATTTCTTCTAAGGTTCTATTTTTCCTTTCAACTACCCTATTCTGTTGGGGTGTCCTAGGAGCAGAGAAGTTGTGGCCAATTCCATTTTCATCACAAAAATTTTCAAAGTCATGATTTTCAAATTCTGTTCCATGATCACTTCTAATATTTTGAATTGAAAACCCTTTTTCATTAGTGACTTTTCGATGAAATTTCGTGAAAATTTGAAAAGTTTCATTTTTGTGAGCTAAAAAGAAAACCCAAGTAAAACGAGAGTAATCATCAATTATTACAAATCCATATCGTTTTCCTCCTAGACTAGTGGTTTTAGTTGGTCCAAATAAATCCATATATAAGAGCTCTAAAGGTCTAGAAGTTGAAATAGTGTTTTTGGATTTAAATGATACTCTAGTTTGTTTACCTAATTGGCATGCATCACAAATTCTATCCTTTTCAAAATTCAATTTTGGCAAATCGAGAACTAAATCTTTTTTGATTAATTTTGAAAGAGAATGCATGCTAATATGTGCAAGTCTACGATGCCACAGCCAACTAGTCTCATTTATTTTAGCATTTAAGGAAACTAGGCATTGCATGTCTAATTTAGTTAAATCATTCAAGTCTACCATATAAACATTGCCATGCCTATGTCCTATAAATTTAATGTCATCGTTAATAGGACTTGTCACAATGCATACAGATGATTCAAAACTTACTTTATACCCTTTATCACAGAATTGACTAATGCTAAGTAAGTTATGCTTTAAACCTTTAACAAGTAAAACATTTTCAATGTATTTGGAGGGAGTGATACCAATGTTACCTATCCTGATGATCTTTCCTTTGCCATTATCTCCAAAGGTGACCATCCCTCCATCCTTAGCATCAAGCGTGATGAATTGTGATTCATCACCAGTCATGTGTCTCGAGCATCCGCTGTCAAGATACCATTTCCTGTTTCCTTCTTGGGATGCTAGACACACCTGCAAGCACAGATCAAGTTTCTGTCTTAGGTACCCAAGCTTTCTTGGGTCCTTTCAGGTTAGTCAGAATGGTTCCTTTTGGAACCCATATTTTCTTTGTGTTTGCATATTTGTTAATAAGACATGTGTATGATTTATGTCCTATTCTTCCACATTTAAAACAAGTAATATTTGTAGGCTTTTTGCTTGAATAATTTGCATAAATATCCTTCAAAAATTTTTGTTTCTTCAGGGGTTTATAACCAAGTCCAGCCTTATCATATATAGCTTTCTGATTATCAAGGATCATATTTAGCTTGTTTGAACTTAAGGTGAACTTATCTACCATAGATTTCAGCCTGTTAATTTCATCCTTAAAGTTTTGATTTTCTTGAATCAATGTGAATTTTTCAATTGAAAGAATTTCAGCTTGTTTCACTAAGGACTGATTTTCCAATTTCAGCTCTTTGTTTTTCTTCCCTAGTTTCTTTAATTCATCAATTGAATCATAGAATGCTTCATGCAATTCTTCAAAAGTAAATTCACTAGTGGATTCAGAAGTTACCTCATTTTCATGTGCCATCAGGCACAGATTGGCTTGTTCAGTTGAGATTTCCTCGTCGGAGCTTGAGTCATCACTCGCACTCCAGGTCGCCATCATTGCCTTCTTTTTGAATTTCTTTGGACCTTTCTTCAATTGAGGACATTCGGATCTGAAATGTCCTGGCTTCTTGCACTCGTAGCATATAGGGGTTTGATCTTTCTCCTTTTCTATGCTTTGATCCCCTTTTGTGAATTTCTTTCTCATCCCCTGTTTCCTTTTTCTTAGAAACTTCTTGAATTTTCGGGTGATGAGAGCCATCTCCTCATCCTGATCTTCATCTTCAGAGTCATCTGTTTCATAATCAGGTGAAGTTGTGGATTTGAGGGCAATGGTTCTTTTCTTTTTGATTTCATCCTCTTGATGTTGCATCATGCTAAGTTCATGAGTCATCAAGGATCCAAGAAGCTCTTCTAGAGGTAGAGTGTTCAAGTCCTTTGCTTCTTGGATGGCAGTCACCTTGGCTTCCCAAGTTCTTGGCAGTGACCTGAGAATCTTCCTTACAAGTTCACTGTTAGTATAAGATTTGCCAAGACTCTTTAAACCATTGATTATATCAGTAAAACGAGTAAACATAGCAGTTATGGACTCATCATGCTCTATTTTGAACAATTCATATTTATGTACAAGCATGTTTATTTTAGACTCTTTTACTTGATTTGTTCCCTCATGGGTGACTTCTAACCTATTCCATATTTCTTTAGCAGATGCACAGGTAGAAATGCGATTAAATTCACTAGCATCTAGTGCACAATAAAGAACATTCATAGCTTTGGCATTTAATTGTGCCAATTTCTTGTCAACCTCATCCCATTCTTTCTCGGGTTTGGTTGACTCCTCACCATCTATAATCTTGGTGGGTGTGTGAGGACCATTCACTATGATACTCCACATATCATAGTCGAGTGCTTGTATGAAAATCTTCATCCGAGCTTTCCAATAGGTGTAATTAGACCCATTGAAAAGTGGAGGTCGGTTTGTTGATTGCCCCTCGGCTAGAGAAGTTCCAACATGGGTTGCCATAGATCTTTGGCTCTTTGATTGTTAGATCAAAGAAGGGCTAGAGCACTAGCTCTGATACCACTTGTTGCCCAGCTATGCAACCCAAGAGGGGGGGTGAATTGGGTTTCTAAAAATTTTAAGCCCAACAAATAACTTATGAAGAACAAAATAATGGCTTTAAATCAATATTAATTACCTAAAGTAGTATTGCAAGGATATAATAAAGAAATAAGATAAAGCGATAAAGCACACCACAAACACAAGGATTTATAGTGGTTCGGTGCTAACCTTGCACCTACATCCACTCCCCAAGATCCCACTTGGGAATTTCAATCCACTATCCTTTGTATTCAACCCGAATACAAAACGTCGGAAACTCCGACACTAGCTATCCCAAGCTAGAATACAAGACGTCGGAAACTCCGACCCTAGCTATCCCAAGCTAGAATACTTGTTTTCCGGGTACAAGCAAACCCAAAACACTCCGATTTCAGGTTCGGATCAACCTTTCCTTGTTTTGAAAATCCTCCAAAAACAAGAGCAAAAACTCACAAAGAGTAAGCATATTTAGAGCACAGATGAATACAATAACAGCTCCTTAAATGAGCAAATATAACAATAAAAGCTTTACTCAAATGAAGAACCCCTTTTTCAGATTTTCTCAAGATGAATGAACGGTTGAACGCTTGAGAAGAGGTTGATTGTTGATTGAAGATCTCTTGAAAGCTTTGAACGATCTCTAGATCAAGGTTGAAACGATAGGCGTGAAGAATTCTCTCCTTGAAAGATCTTCCTTTTCTCTTTCACAATCTCTCTGGTATATTGTGGATCCTCTCTCTTTTTCTCTATGGATATTTCGTTGATCTCAGGCTTTTTCTTGCAAATTTCGGATCCTCTCTTCTGTTCTTCTCTTTTTCTTCTTTTTCTCTTTTTCTCTTCACATTTGATTTCACGTTTGATCCGCTATTTAATCTGCAATTTCTTTCATCAAATTAAGCATTTTGTAGCATTAGAAGCAAGAGAAAACAATTTAGGCAGATAAAGAGCCGTTAGAGGATTTTTAGGAAGCATAAATGGCAATTAAAACGGGCAAAAAAATAGCCGTTGCTGACATTTCCCGTCGCAGGGGTCGACTCATGAGTCGACTCATGCTTCAGGGGTCGACTCATGAGTCGACCTCTGTTGCAAAAACCAGAGAATGCTTTTCTGGAATTTCTTGGCTCAAATTAGCAGGGGTCGACTCATGAGTCGACTCATGCCTTGTGGGTCGACTCATGAGTCGACTCACAGGTCGTGCCAAGCCAGAAAACTAGCGTGCCAAGGAGAATTTTTGCGTGCCAATCAGCTCACAGTGCCATGAGTTGACTCATTAGTCGACTCATGCACTTCAAACCTTCATAACTTCAAAAATATAAGTCCAAACATAATGAAATTTTCACCAATAGATTTCAAATCATTTGTTCTACCAAATGGTACTATCAAATCAGGATTTTAGTGAAATTACAATTTTGCCCTTGAAGAGCATAAGGACTTTTTCATTTTAAAATATTGTATCCCTTCAATCTGCTTTGTAATCATCAAAATCAATCTAGGAGCAACAGTTGGGAAGGCTGCCCTAATGTAGTAAACAAACCTTCAACTAAACTCCATCCACTCCTTTAAGGAGTTTGCAAAGATCTTTGCTGCTCAAGTTAAGAGCAGTAAGTAGCAGAAGGCATCCAAAACCCTCTACACCATGAAGTAGAGAGATGATGAGGCCCTCTGGGCTTACCAGACCACCCATCAGACTTTTATAGGGGAAATACTCTTCAACCTTTCCTTTAGCACTAAAGTGGTAATCCCCTTGGAGAGCGGCCAACCTTCTCACTCAATGAACTCCTTTACTAAACAAAGGAATTTTGAAGACCTCCAAGCCAACCGGGATCTCCTTGAAGAAACCAAAGAACAAGCTCAGATTTGGATGGCAGCCTTTCAGCAATGAGTAGTTCAATATTACATCTCCCAAGTAAAAGTCAAATTCTTTCAACCTGGAGATCTGGTGGTCCAGAAGGCCAAGGTGACCCAACTGATGAAATGCAGAAAGCTTGTGCCAACTAGGAAGGATCATACCAACTTTCTAAGTTGTACGCCCTAGAACTTATAGCTTGGAACATTGGATGGGACTCCCATGCTTCGAGCATGGAATTTAGTCATCCGCCGATCTTATTATCAATAAGATGTATCATCAAATTCATGTAAACCTGGCCTTTTAATTGAAGCTCTTTTCTTCTTATAAGAATTTCTTTCAAGTTTTTTAGATCAAAAAAATAATTTAAAAATCAAACAAAGGTCAAGCATGTCTCACAATAACCACCAATAGATGCTTTTGAGGGCCAACAAGATGAGCCATCCAACAACTTCAAGATGTTGGTCCTTATGCCGAGAGTCTCAGCATCTAATTAGCCTTCTTAGGCCAAACAACCCAAGCACACTGCCCCTCATGTCGAAAGCCTTGGCATCTAAGCGGCCTTATTAGGCTGAATGACTGAAGCACTTCAAACTCCCAAGCCTAAAAACCTCAGTGACTAATTAGCCTACATAAATAGGATGGCTCGAGCACTTCTAGCTCTTACACCTAAGCCTCAAAAGCCAACTGACCTACATAGATGGTATGACCCAAGCACAACTTTTGACCCTCATGTCAAAGGATTACCAAGTTTTTTAGTTTCCCTAAGCACTTTGGCACCTCTCTCCTAAGCAAATGCCACTTTTTCATTCTTCACAATGCAGAAAAAAAAGACTTTTGGCTATTAACTAGCTTTTTACTTTAATATCAATTATTATGATTTTATCTTTTCTACCTGATACACCATCGTAGTTGATCTCCACCCATTAGAAATTTGGTTCTTTTAAAACTTGTTTGGTTTAGGAAAGTACAGGGATGAAGAGACACTTTCTAGAAAGTGGAGAGGGGACCTCTTGTTTGGTTGAAATTTTAAGAGAAGAGAGAGAAAAAAAAATCTCTTTCTATAGAAAGATACTTCTTACATTTCATATAAAGTAAAAATCTATGAGGAAGGTGGATTTTGACACTTCCTGTGATAAAAAAATTGATGATACTTTTTTTATTCCAAAAATATTCTTTTAAGATTCACATCTAAGATTTTATAAGATATCAATGAATGATTAGGATAAAATACTTAATAGTGATATAATATTATCCTAATATTTATATGAATATAATATAATATTTATTATATTTTAATAATATTTTAATATTTATATTAGTATAATATTTTTATTAATATTAATATAATATTCATATTAATATATTAATATAAATATAAATATAATATTATATTTATATATATATTAATAAATATATTATATTAAAATATTAATATTATACTAATACAATAAATTATTATATTTTAATGTTATATTAAAATATATTTATATTATATTTATATCAATATAAATATAATATTATTATTTATGTAAAGTTTAGAAGTAAAAATATATGGTCTTATATCTTTTAAAGATATAATAGGTATTTTACATAATTTTTTTAAAAAAATAGATGCTCAACTAAATGTAAGCTATTCTACAATAAGTCATTTATCCATGGTCAACTAAACAATGCCAGAATCCTATTTTCAAGAAATAACTTTTCGAAAAGTTATTTTCTGAGAAGTTACTTTCTGAAAAGAAAATTTTTTTCTGTTAGATGTGTGCCCCAGAAGCCAATCTTGGCTAACACATAAATTTCTCTAGGGCATGTTTTGTACTTGACGGATAGTCTTTATAACCAATCATATCATATGTGTCCATGATTTATCCTAAAAATTAATAAAGATGATTTTGTATATTCTCAAGGTATTGTGAATTTGAGACATATATCATTAGTGGTTAATTTTTAAAAGTTTTCGATCAAAGGATCATCACAGAGGACAGTGATCAATTCATTTAGGATTGATGCATGGATTATCTTCCTTCTGGATAGATGAGTCTTGAGTCTGTAGTGTGAAAATATTGGGATGAGAGTGCAGATAGCTGTTAGAGAATAACTTACACTGAGCATGATCAATATGAGAAATTACTTGAATATTTACTCACTCGTTAGTGGCTTTTTCATTGCTGCAGTGATGTGATTGGTCCTTTGACCTGTGGTGCGTTGGCTATTCGCAGTGGGTTACTTAGTTTGACTACACGTTCTCTTGGTTCCTAGCCATTCAGGTCCTTACTGTATATGTTGGCTATTGTAGGTTCAGATTCATTATTTGGAGTAGGATACACTTAGATAGAATCTATCGATCTTAGTAGAAAAGGAATAGTCCTATGCAATTCATAAAATTGAGTTCAAAAAGTCTTTAGCCAGAGTAAGTGTGAATACTAGAAAAAAATTTTTATGAAATTCACAAATAAACTCGGATCGAGCTAATCTGATATATGACTGATGATGGGATCTGATGAGTTCTCCATGACCTTCGTCTAGTTGGGACTCATGATAGAGGGACTGTATCACATAATAACTGCACCTAGAGATTTATTCTTCAACTCTACTGGATTGCCACTATATACTACTAGGTATCATTGGTGGATTGTGAGAACTCACTAGAATCATTTATGGATCAACGATCCTTATTGAGATGAGTTGAAATTATTCCAGCCTATCGAAAGAAGTTTCGATGATACTATGATGGAGATCATGGTATATCTCACTACCAGACAGAATAGAATCTGAGGGGTCATACATAAAAGGAGTATGACTTAATCAGTATTTTGGATCATATTCGAATTATCAATAGGATTAATAGTTTGAATTTTAGAAACTACTAATTTGTAAGCATTATAGTTTTGGTAGCTGCTAATTGTTAGTACAGGGACTTAATTATATATGTTGTGATTTAATTAGGACTGATTAAATTATAGATCAAGCTCTAATTAATTTAAATCATATTTAATTTAATTTAATTTGATTTAATTTAATACTAATTAAATTTAATTATTCAAATTAGATTTTGATTACAATCCTGATTGGATCAGGTTTGACAGTCTTTCGAATTCGATTCGATTCAGACTCGTTTTGAACCTTATTAGAACCAAATAAGAATTACATTAAACCTAACTCAAGAAGCCCACTCTTACTGAGCTTCACTCTCCAGATCTCATGTAGAAAGAGAGAGGACGTGCATGGAGACACGCCCCTCTTTTCTTCTTGTGCGTGTGAAAGATAAGGGGGCACCAATAGTTGGTGCCCCACCTTATCTGGGATTCTCTGTCCCTTTTGACTCATCCTTCCTTTTGAATATGATTTAAAAAGAAAATATATCAGATGAGAATCAATTTTGGGCATGGGACAATATTTTTGTGCAACAAAAATATCAAGAAAAGAAGGAATGCACGTTTGCGTGCGTGAAAGAAAAGTTGGCACCCCTCCTTTATGTGTCATCCTTCCTTATTTTATTTTCTCTTTCTATTTGAATTTGATTCAAATTAAGAAAGAGATAATGTCTAAAAGGAAAGGTGTTAGACCTACTTTTTTGTATAATAAAAATCAAGGAACCAAGTGGGCGTGCGTTAAGATTAAAAAGGATTTTTTTCTTGGCACATGAAGTTGATCTCAATGCCTCTTCTTCCTTCTTTCGTCACCTCCACATCCAAAATTCTAATGTGATCAAATCTAAGGAGAGAAAAAGAGAGAGAAGAAGAGAAGAAGAAAGGTTCTTCTTTCCTTCTTGGTGATCTAGTTTAGATCCTATCAGATCTGCGTGAAAGAGTTCACGCAGTCTTCATCTTCTTCAAGCTTTAGAAGAGGATTCAAATCAAAAGCTGAGGAGCGAGTCCTGTAAAGTGCTAGCACACTAGTGGACTTGGTGCTCTGATTAGATATCTCTATATGAATACCAGCAAAGATCGGATGCTTGTGTGGCTACAGCTCAAACCCTGGACATCCGTAGGATCTGAAGGTATGGAGATTAGATCTCCATTTTTCTTTTGATGCCTTTTGCTTTGCTTTTTTAGATTTCAGATCAAGGTCACATGTTCATGTCAAGATCTAGTATATGGTTTACAGATAAGATCTGATATATTATTAAATTAAAAAATTTTAATTTAATTTACTTTCACTGCATAAAATATTTTGTAAGATTTTAAAACTACACGCATGAAATCACCATATTTTCTAACAGTCGTATCAGAGGTAGATTTTGATACGAATATGAAACCTCTCAGATCTAAAATCTAATTTATAAAAATTAAATTTGAAGATTAGTTAAATGATAGACATCGTTCTGAAATAAGGTTGTCCTGGTATAATCCTGTTATGGTGAATGATTGTCCTAAAATGATGTAGAGCATTAATTAATGGTAGATCTGAAATTTCTGTATGTTGTAATATGATTACAAGTTTTATTTTAGATATAAAATTATTTCAAATCTGAAATAAGTCATGAATAATTCAGATCTGAAATTAGTTTCAAATTTGAATATGTTAATTAAGGTTTAATTTGGATCTAGTATAATTGCTGAAATTATTTCATATATGCGATATATGTTTGCATGCATAGTTTTAAATTAATATTCATATGTCTGATATGTGAAAGATAATTAGATTTGAATTTAATTATATATTATAAATATTTTAGATTTAAATCAGATTATGCAAGCAATTTTATGTATTTTAGATCAATAAATATTATATGTGATATATTGTTTTGACACATGATCTAAAACCTAATTTTTACAAAATTCTAGATTGAAAACCTTAGGTTCTGTTTGCATGAAACACTGAAACTATGATTGGCATGCTGTGGAGTCAACTCAATTCATGTTTGGATCAACTCGAGTGCTTGGCGAGTCAACTCATTTTTGTTGGAGTCAACTTGAGATTCTGATAGGTCGACTCATTTGCTGGTGAGCCGACTCAATTGTGCAGGCTAGATCTATAGCTTTTTGTTTATCTCAGTGTTGTGTCGACTCACTGCAACAAGTCAATTTGAGTATCAGGATGAGTTGACTCGATTTTGTATACAGCAAAATTGTATGAGATATAATACAAATAGTTTAGATTAGAAATTATTTTGATATTTAAACTAAAATCCATATACATAATATACTTAATTGAGAATTAAGATTTAAAATTATAAGATCTAAAATTATAAATTTAAGATCTAAATTTTAATGTATAAAATATGGGCTTTGAGTATGCATTGAACAAATTAGGTCTAGAGACTAAACTACAAATATGGTCATAGATTAGATCAGACTTGAATCCTTTCTGATTTTGAGCAGTTGATCAAACCTAATCAAAAGTTGGTTGGGATTAGGTCAAATGGGCTCAAAATTGAGTTTAGTTATAGTTGGTCAAATTGATTCATATGTGATGCGAATTGATTAAATCAAGATCGAATTTGGCTCAGTGGCTCGAGCCCGGGTCTATAAGTTAACTTGATCGATTCTAATCAACCTATTTGGTATCTAAGACAAGTATTAGATGGTGATTATTTAATTGATTTCGTTGTCTGATCTGATCAATTCGATGGTATCTAAGAAAAACAATGGAGAGATCCCCACTTATCAGGCTATTTTTGGAGATTATGTTTTATATTAAGTTGTTGACTCGAGTTCATCCATGCGGACTAGATTGGTCAGACATGAGATGATGTGCTGACCTAAATCTAATTAGTCATCTACATCAAATGTATGTGATGATTAGAAGAGACCTAAACCTAAATCTCCTCACTAAATATTAAGTCTATTGATCTTCCACCATTGTAGAGATGCAAGTGTCTTTTCCGACGTTGATCGTTCTCGATTGGTTACAGTGGTTCGATTACATTAAGAAGGTACAATCACTCTATTGACATTAGATGCCCTAAGATAAAGATGGGATTGGGTCCAATAACTGTTAGATAAGGGATCCAATGATGGCTTTGCACTCACTGGTGAACGGTGGGCCGGACTTAACTAAGAAATGTACTAATAACTATTAGGTGAGACTATAGGACTTAAAAACTAAATCATTGCAATATGTTTGAAGAAATATCTGGATAAAAAATTATCCACACATTGGTGTACGTATTATCAATAACTGTTAGGTGAGGTGCCATACATCGATGGAACCACAGCACGCACTAGAACCACTTATCACGGTAGGATTTTTATTTCTTCATCCGAGGAGTGTGAGAGACTCAAAAAATTAGTGAAAAATTTTGTTTATTTTTAAAGTCTCTAGAATAAACTATTATAAGTACAATCATCTAATTAAATTGTTACTCTCTGTAGTTCATTCTATCAGCTTCCAATCCTCTAGCTTGAATCTTAGATATCAACTACTTAATTAAAACCAATTATATATTCTGGCTCATAAACCTAAGAATAGTTTTTAGCTTTTAGAAATTAAAGTATGTTCTTAATTAGGTTAACCCAATGTCATTAACTTATCTAATCCATAGTCAACGAGCTATACTTGACAAATGGTTGGATATTGATAATTAGATTAGGTGCTATAAATTAGAGTCTATGGTTGATGAACTCCAATATGTGCATAAAGATATGTAGACTATCAATGATATATTGATTCATCTGCAACAATTGTGAGATGATCATAGTCGCACAGCACATAAGATGTGTGATGGATGGTTTGTCCATAATCACTATTTGACAATGATCAAGGATATTGAAGAGCTTGAGAAGCTCGACATGATCATGCATAAAAAATTGCTAATGGATTTGATCCTGTGATTTCTGATTCATATGGATAGTTTATGAAAATATTATATGAATAAACATTATAGTACCTTAAGTGAATTGGTCAATATGTTGGTAACTAAAGGAACCTTAAAAAGTTCAGAGGTATATACTTGAAAAATCTAAAGAAACATAGACACACCTTTGGAAGGTATGTCGAGTCACTCAAATTTGATCTTATGATTTTTTCTTCTTCCAGTTGAGTATTAGATTCTAGTGCATATTACGTACTTCAATATAGGGTCTAAGAAAAGGAAGAGGGTTGAGAGAAGATGAAGTGACTCTTTTGAGTCAGCAGTGGCGCAAAAGTTGCATTGTAGTCGTGGGCACCTAATCTCGACGATTATCATTTTGAATTTAGTTCTCTAATATTTGCATGGTGATGCATATGTGAACTTATTTGAGTAAATAGTGAATGTCATTAGTTTTAAGAGATCTAAAAATCAAATAACCTAAAGTATATAGGTGGTTCCTTAGGCAAGGTCATATAGGAGAAGAAATAATTTACCAATTGAAAAAATATGAGCTTTTGGGATCATTGACTATTGAGTCATATCTAGTCTATGAATCATCTCTTTGAGGATTAATGATCATGCTGTCTTTTATGGAATAAAAGGATAGGACCATTGAGATACTTATCTTTGTACACATTTGATGTATACGGTACATTTGATAAGCCACATGAGGAAGGTAATCTCTACCTCATTACCTCTATCGATGAGTAGTCATGGTATAGGTATATATATGAGATACAAATCTGAAGTTTTTTAAAAGATTCAAAGAATTTAGATATGGAGTAGAGAAGTAAATCGAAAAAATTTTAAAGATACTTCGATCAGATCAAGGATGCAATACCAAATAAAAATTTTCATGATTACCTCTAGAAAATGACATAGTTTCATAATGGAATCCTTCTAGTACACCTCAACTCAATGGAGTATCTATGAGGAGGAATGGCACTACATGAGATATGATCCGATCCATTATAAAATTCACTGATTTAATTCTTATTTCTTTATGGATAAGTTTCAATTTCTAAAATTTAAATTAAGGTTCCCTCTAAAGTTGGTTCCATCACACCGTATGAGATATGGCATGGTGGACAAGTTAGAAAATAGGTCTTGAGAGCTCGTTTATGGGGTATCTCAAAAAAAATTGGCATATCACTTTCTCTTCCCAGTGGTTCACAATGTGATTATGAGCAATCATGTTATTTTCTTAAAACAGTAAGATGATGAACTCAAAAAGAGAGTTTCTAAAGAACAATGAGTCATAAGATCTGTACAACCTATTTAAGATGAGCTAGTATATGTAGTACCTTCTCTACCTCATAGATTAGTAGGATCTTCCATCCTTCTGAAAGAAACTTGGTATTCTTACAGAGGATCAAGAGAAAGTATTTCTCTAAGGAGATTGAGAATATAGGGATAATCCTAAAATCTATAATGAGGCAATGTTGTACATTGATCTCGAGAAATGGATGTATAGATAGTTCTGCTGAATGGATATCTTAGAAAGGTATCTATTTACAGTGGTCTATGGATTTTACTTTCAGTGATAGAGATCATATTGTGAAAATTTATTTATGGATTTAAGCTAAAATCTCAGAATTAGAATAGTTATTTTAATGATGTGATTAAATTAAAGAAAGAATCATGTAGTTACATGAAGGACAGTGGGAGAGTCTCATACTGACATCGATTATGATATGGTTGTATATAGAATTTTTTTATCGAAGACCTAGGTCAAACATCTTGTATTCTAGGAATAAAAGTCTATAGAGATATATCCTAAAAGGATGTTTAGTTTTCACAGATAAGTATATAGAAGAGGTATTGAAAGAGTTCAGTATTGAAACCTCAAAGAGGGATCTGTTATCCTCTTGAGCATAGGTGTATGCCATGCTATGTACTTGACTTAGTATATCTTGCTGCAAGAGTCATGAGCAGAGATTAGTCAAATTCAGACTGAGAGCATTGGATTGCTGTGAAAATATTCTTAAGTACTTAAAAAGCACTGAGGGATTATTCTTCATCTTTGAAGAAGGGTTAGAGCTAAGAGTGGGAGGATGCACTAATGCTTATGGTAGAATATCTACATCAGCATGCTTTCTTGAGTTATGTTGGTTTGGTATGTTGGAAGGATTTTAGGTAATTGACAAATAGATGCTGAATATGCAATAGATGTGTAAGATACTAGAAGAATTGGAGTAGGGGCGAAAATACATCAAGAGTCTATGATCTCTAGGACTCTTCTTCCTACCTCCTTACATGCCTATAAAAGGGGCTTTTGTGGTTTCTTTTGTGGGTGTAAGATACCAGAAGAAGAGTTCTTCATGTGGAGGGGCTTGGGTTATGGTTCATGGCATGAAAAATAGAGAGGAAAGTCCTCTCTCTTGGTGTGTGTGCAAAAAATCTGAATTCTAAGATTTTGATCCTAAGAATTTGGGAAGAGAGAATTAATTAGAGAAAAATTATTTTCTTCTCTATCTTTCTTGTGTATCTTCATCTCTTCCAGAAGTATATTTTCAACCTCTGGAAAGGTTCCAAAAATTTGAAGAAAAGATCAAGATCAGTCAAAAAGAAGATTTTTGCCTAAGCTAGCACTTCCGAGAAGATCGATTAGATCGAAGCTTCGAGTGAATTTTCTGTAGAGATTGGATACTTGTGCGGCTGCGAGCAACCAGTGAGGATTCTCTCTACCATGAGATGTCGCCTGCTTTCATAATTTCACATCCAAAATATACCAAAAAATATGGGATATACTTCCTATATTTTTATCTTGGTAAATCAGTTCTCCACTAATCTCCCACAAAAAATCTCCTCAAAATGTCATACATATAAGGAGAAAAAAAATAAGTTAGTGTGGAGAGGTGATTTGGATAAGAACAGATTCTCCTGATAAGGAATATTTTAAAATCTAATTTTAGAATCTTCCTTTTATCAAAACCAAATCAAATTTAGATGTGAGATAGAAAAGGGAAAAGACTCTTTGGTGTAAGAAAATCTCATATAAAAACTATTTGTGTATGAGGATATATGGCATCAAAGTGGGAGGTATATGGGGAGAAGAGTCCTATTCCAATAAAGACTCTTAATTTTCTTATTTGAATCTAAATCAAATCATATTTGGTTTAGCCCATATAAAATATATAAAACTTAATCTAATTAGGTTCATAAATTTTAATTCAAATTTCAATCAAATTAAGAATTGATTGAACCAAAGTTCTGATCAAATCAGAAATAATTCTCTCTTAGCGATTAGGTCATCTCATAATCTAATCGGGTCAAACCTAATTGAATCTAATTCAATTAGATTTTATTTAATCCTCTTTGCTCAATCAAATTGAGTTAATCAATAATTTAATTACTAATTAATACTCTATTAATTCACTAATACTTGATGAATTAATTTATTATAATTTTTGCATAAGGTTAACTATCAATCGAATTGACGATTAAGCCCTTGAACGATTCTCAATTGTTGATCAACCATATGATCAGTCAGAAACTTCTTTTGAGTGTGACCCCATAGGTTCGAACCTAAGTCAATAGCACAGAAATAACTTTCTGAACTAATCGATGTAACCATCTAGCAATGGTGACCCGATGTCCGAATAGGTTGAATGAAGATGAAGCAACATTCAAGAATCTATTGGCATATGGTTACTGTATAATTTATCTCTTTGACCCTAATACTTGAAGATGACCTAAAATTTAACTGTCAATCCTAGATAAATCATCCATATTATATTTCAATCTTTAAAATTCATCACATGGATTATCCAGGCTCAAGTTTTGCTAAATTGAAATACATTGATACATTAACTCTTACTAATTCGGAGGGATCAATCCTATCTTGACTCACACACCGACTTGATAAGTACTTGACTGCACCCAAAAATTTTCTGTCACTGAATTAAAAATTTAGTTAGTCTAATATCAAAGTACAGTGAGTTGCTTGTAAGTCACTGAGGTGATCTCAAGTCGGAGGGACACTTATACCTATACCCTTCATGAGCTATCCTTGACAGCAGAGTACTCCGTAGTTGGTCACGTTCAGTGATGATGTACTCTTACATCTCATCTGCATGTGATATCTGTGTCTTCACATCATTTGGTTATGAGGACAACCAACGTATATGGCACACAACGACCTACACTTGATATCGCTATCGTCCTAGTAATAGCGTATCATTTGATCGCGAGCCAACTTAAGGACTACATGATAAATCCTCTTTTATCGGTCAAAGTAGTCCGAAGAACATCACAACAGAGAAGTTCGTTAAAAGATATAATCTTATAATGAAAAAGATCAAATAATTTTTATTATTTATCAATTCATATACATTTATAATTAGCACAATCGTCAAATGATTAGCTTTAGGACACATTTATGTTCGATATGTTGTGAAGGGAGGTGACATCTTGTAAGAGTCCATGATCTCTTGGACTCTTCACCCCACCTCTTTACACGTCAATAAAAGGGGCTTTTGTGGTTTCTTTTGTATGTGTAAGATACCAGAAGAAGAGTTTTTCATGTGAAGGGGCTTAGGGCATTGGTTTCATGGTGTGAAAGAAGAGGAGAGTCCTCTTCTCTTGGTGTGTGCGCAAAAATCAGATTTTTGGGGTTTTAGTCCTCAGGGTTTGGGAAGAGAGAAAATTATGAGACAAAATTATTTTTCTTTCCATCTTTCTTTCATCTCTTCATCTTCTCTAGAAGTCCATCTTCAATCTTTGAAAAGATTTCAAAGATTTGAAGAAAGGATCCAAATCAGTCAAGAAGAAGATCTTCATGCGAGCTCACACTCCCAAGAAGACCGATCAGATCGAAGCTTCGAGTGGACTTCCCATAGAGGCCGGACACGTATGTGGCTGTGAGCAATTAGTGAAGATTCTTTCTACCATGTCTCTCAGTAGTGGTGATCATCGATCCATACAAAGGTATCAAGTTATGCACTCAGAATAGAAGTAGATGTGATCTACTACTCACATGCATGCATGCTGATTTTATCTTCAGTATTTTTTAGATTTTATATGCAACATATCATGTCAAAGATCCTAGAGTAGGTTGATTTGATGATTAGATCATATATATGTTAGATTAATTTGATTAATCTAATTATCTTCCACTGTAATTTATTTGAAAAAATTTCAAAATACATACATGAAATCACCTACGTTCACCAATAATCCTGATGCTGATGGTAGAATATCTACATCAGTATGTTTTCTTGAGTTATGTGGGTTTGATATATTGGAAGGGTTTCAGGCAATTGACAAATAGAAGATGAATATGCTATAGATGTACAGGATGCGTTCTGGTTCTTATGATAGTTATAAAACTGGATGTCATACTATTGAACGCTATGATATTGTACTGTAAAGATAATGGTCTATAGCCCTCGCTAAGGAGCCAAGGTCTCACTAGAAGTCCATACATATACAACAGGGATATACACGATTACCTCAAGTAGAAATATATAGAGATGTAGAGAGTAGACTCTACATAGGATGTGGTAGGCTCAAGTCACTTATCCAGCTAAAGATCGAAGCCTGTCTTCAGAAGATGGGGCTTAGCTATATAGCAGATTGGCTTTAGTACAAATAGGAGTTTGTTAGATGTGTGTCTTAGAAGTCAATCTTCGCTGACATATACCTTTCTTTAGAGCATTTTTTGTACTTGATGGGCAGTCTTGATAACCAATCATGTCATATGTATCCATGATTTATCCTAGAAATTAACAAAGATGATTTTGTATATTCTCAAGATGTTGAGAATTTAAGATATACATCGTTAGTGGTTAATTTTTAAATGCTCCTGATCGAAGGATAGTCATGGAGGATAATGATCAATCCATTCACGATTGGTGCATGGATCACTTTCCTTCTAGATAGATGGGTCTTGAGTCTGCAGTGTGGAGATATTGGGGTGAGAGTACAGATGGTTGTTAGAGAATAACTTACACTGAGCATGACCAACACAAAAAATCACTTGAATGTCTACTCACTCGTCAGTAATTTTCTCGATGCTGCAGTGGTGTGACTGATCTTTTGACTTGGATATGTTGGCTATTCGCAGCGAGGCTACTTAATTTGACTGTACGTTCTTTTGGTCCCTAGCCATTCGGATCCTTGCTATGTATGTTGGCTATTATAGGTTCAGATTCATTATTTGGAGTAGGATGCACCTAGATAGAATCTATCGACTTTGGTAAAAAAGTAGTCCTATACGATTCGCAAAACTGAGTTCAGAAAATCTCTGGCTAGAGCAAGTGTGAATACTAAAAAAAAATTTTATAAAATTCACAGATGAACTCGAGTCAATCCAATCTAATATATGACTGATGATGGGGTCTGACGAGTTCTCCATATCCTCTGTCTAGTTAGGACACACAATAGAGGGACTGTATCACACGATAACTGCACCTAGGAGTTCATTCTTCTGTTTTGCTGGATTATCACTATATGCTGCTAGACATCACTGGTGGATCATGAGAACTCACTAGGATCATTTTCTGATCAATGATCCTTGTTGAAGTGAGTTGAAATCATCCCAGCCTATCGAAAGAAATTTTGATGATACTGTGATAGAGATTACGGTATATCTCACTACCAAACAGAATAGAACTTGAGGGGTCACACATAAAAGGAGCATAATCTGATTAATATTTTAGATCATAATCGAATTATCAATAGGATTGATAGTTTAAATTTTAGAAACTGCTAATTTGTAAGCGTTACAGTTTTGACAACTAGTAATTATTCTCGCGGAGATTTAATTACAAATGTTGTAATTTAATTGGAGCTGATTAAATTATAGATAAAATTTTAATTAATTTAAATTTAATTTAATTTAATTAAGTTTGATTTAATTTAATACTAATTGGATTCAATTATCCAAATTAAATTTAGATTACAATCCTGATTGGATCAGGTTTGACAGCCTTTTGAATTCGATTTGATTTGGACTCGTTTTGAATCCGATTAGAACCAAATAGGAACCAGATTAGACCTAACTCAAGAAGCCCACTCTTACTGAGCTTCTCTCTCTAGATCTCATATAGAAAGAGGGAGGGCGCACGTGGAGATGCACCCCTTTTTTTTTCTTACGCACGTGAAAGATAAGGGTGCCAATAGTTGGCGCCCCCCACCTTATCTAGGATTCTCTCTCCCCTTTGACTCATCCTTCCTTTTGAATATGATTTAGAAAGGAAATATATCAGATGAGAATCAGTTTTGGGCATGGGATGATATTTTTGTGTGACAAAAATATCAAGAAAAGAAGGAATGCATGTTTGCGTGCATGAAAGAAAAGTTGGCACCCCTCCTCTATGTGTCATCCTTCCTTATTTTGTTTTCTCTTTCTATTTAAATTTGATTCAAACTAAGAAATGGAAAATGTCTAAAAGGAAAGGTGTTGGATCTACTTTTTGTGCGACAAAAATCAAGGAACCAAGTGGACGTGCGCTAAGATTAAAAAGGGTTTTTTCTTGGCGCATGAAGTAGATCTCAACACCTCTTCTTTCTTCTTCCTTCACCTCCATGCCCAAATTTTTGATGTGATCAGATTTAAGGAGAGAAAAAGAGAGAGAGAAAGAGAAGAAGAAATATTCTTCTTTTCTTTTTGGTGATCTAGTTTAGATTCTGTCAGATTTGCACGAAAGAGTTTGCGCAGTCTTCATCTTCTTCAAGCTCTAAAAGAGGATTCAGATCCAAAGCTGAGAAGCGAGTCCTGTAAGGTGCTAGCATACCGATGGATTCAGTGCTCCGATTAGACATCTCTGTATGGATACCAATAGAGATCGAGTACTTGCATGGCTACAGCTCGAATCCTGGACATCCGTAGAATCCGAAGGTATGAAGATTAGATCTCTATTTTTCTTCTGATGCCTTTTGCTTTTCTTTTTTAGATTTTAGATCAAGGTCACATATTCGTGTCAAGATCTAGCATGTGGTTTACAGATGAGATTTGATGTATTATTAAATTAAAAAAAAATTAATTTAATTTATTTTTATTGTATAAAATATTTTATAAAATTTTAAAATTACATGCATAAAATCATCGTATTTTCTAACACTTTCCTCAAACCAAATGAGTTCTTAATGGATAGTCTGTACTGGAAAATGCTTCATCGATCACCATTGAAAATGTGGCTAGGGATCACTTTTTGATCATTTTCTTATGACAAGCAAAAAGAGAGTTGGTCTAAATCAAAGGTCTAAATAATGGTGCCAGTACTTGTATTGGTCCTGTGGGCAGGGGTGGGGGCATAAATGAAGGAGGGGGAATCGCTTTTCCGTGTAGGATCTTTTAGATTTCATCAAATCTGGGGCAGAATAATTTTAAAAAATTTATCCTACATATTTTAGATCTAATTTTCTAGATCAAATTTTATTATCTAATATTTAAAATCTAAAATTAAATCTAAATCTATGATGAAAGAAGAAGTACCTCAAGGGTAATCTGATTACCCTTTAGATGATCTCTGCACAGTCCGAGGTTCTGATGTAGCCACGCAAGCGTCTGGCCTCTACCGGTATCCACTCAGATAGGATCTAGAATATCTTCTCCTCATGAATCTACGCTCCAAAAATTAGATCTTTATCTGATTTGAAAGTACTTCAGAACTCCTTCTGAAGTTGGAGCAGCAGCCTGTCGAAAATGTCCTGCAGCCTTTTGTTCCAGGCATCACCATGCCTTAGATCTTTGCCAGATGGATGTCCAACTCTTTGGACATGAAGAGGGGAGGAAGGAGAGTAGGGAGGACATGGAGAAGAGGGGAGGGGCCAGAAGCTATTAAGTTTTGTGCATAAAATAATTTTTTCCATGAAACCCTAGGCGCAGCAGGGTTTATATAGACCCTGTATGCTGCGCAGTGCCACATCATTCAACCAATCAAAAAATTTCAATAAATTTTGAAAAAAATTTTATTGATGGAGTGATGTCATCTGATTACATCAGATAAGAACCCCACCCTCTCTCCTAAGTTGGCACCAACATTGGATAAGCTCAATCAAGGTGGCGCCAAAGTGTCCATGTTTATCAGGACTCTTTGGTTCTTATCCTTTTGGGGCGCCCACTTTAATCCAATTGGGCTCATGCCATAATCTGATTATGGCATTCAATTCAATTGGGTTTTCGTATGTGGATACTCCACAAAAATCCTCCAATGAGCCCTCTTCAGTTTAAGATCCATATGTCAATTTTTGACAGATGTCCTAAAATAAAATTGGTAGGTGCTAGAAATTAGCAGGTGTTATCTTAAATTCATCTCATGAATTAAGACAAGCCTTTTCTGAGTAGGACAAGCTTCATTTAGACTGAGAGAAATCTTCTCAAGATTTTCTGGATGAGTCAAATCATATTTGGGTCAGTAGAGACAGAAAAGATTACACGAGGAGAAAGTTAGGCTCAATCGTGTGCTAGCACGATTTTCTTGAACCTAATTGGATCTAATCCAAATCAATTGGGTTAGCCCAATTGATGACATCTAGATCCTAACCCTTGTTTGTGTGATCCAGTTAGGTTCAATTCTGTATGGTAATGAGACATGTCGTGATCTCATCATCAACATCATCGAAACTCCTTTCGATGGACTAGAACTCTTCTGATTTAGACAATTAGAATGATCGATCATCAATATTATTCTAATTGCTCCCAAAATCTACCAGTGACACCTAGCAGTATGTGGTGGCAACCCATCAGAATTGAAGACAAACCTCTCGGTGCAGCTACCTGTGTGATTGAGTTTCTCTATCATGAGTCCCGACTGAATTAGGGTTAAGGTGAACTCATTAAACCCAACATCAGTCATATGAGTTAATCGATCGATTCGAGTCTGATGTGAAACCTTAATGGAAAACTCTTTTCCATTATTTCACTCTGCCATGGCCATGGGCTCAAGGACTCGATCTTTCAATTATCATAGGACTACTCCTCTCATCTACCGAGGTTGATAGATCCCATCTTGGTGTGACCTAGTTCCTACAATGAATATGCCACAGCCAACATACACCTCAAGGTTCCGAATGGCAAGAAGATCGAGTTATGGTGTAGTCAAACTATAACACACTCAAGGTGAACTGTCGATGCACCTCAGGTCAAAGAACTAGACACACAACTGCAGCATCGAGCTAGTCATCGACGAGAAGGTAGACTTCCTTATGACTGCTCAAAGTGATCATGCTCAGTACTCTTATTCTCAACGAATACCTGTACTCTCGCTCTGATGTCTCCACACCATAGACTCAAGACACATCTACCCTAAGAAAGCGATCATACACCAACCTTCCGGATCGATCACCATTTTCGTGATGATCCTATGGTCAGGAGCTGTTTATGAGTTAGTTATGTAAATTCATGCCTTAAATTTTCAACTCTTGAAAATATGAATTTACATTCCTACTAACTCAAAGGATGTATCACAGACACAATGTACACAATGTGATAGAAGAATAACCCTTTTATTCATTTATAGTCAAAATTACAAATTTGCCTTTAGATCTGTATAGGAATGTGTCAGCCGATCTGGCATCTAGGGCAAAATGGTGTACTAAAACTATGAGCGCTGATGTCCATTTAGCATGGAACAGTTTGGTTTGCCTACAAACCAATAGCGAGAGGTACCATGGCTAATTCTTACATACTTGCTGGTTTGGGCTGGCATACTCATCTCCTCAATGCTTGTTGTAAACAAGAAAAAATTGTCCATATGTAAAATAAATTTATTTGATAGAAGCTAAATTAACTTATTGTTTAGCCCTTCATGCTGCATGCCAAGGACGTGTTGCTTTTCAACTAATTTTCCAAGTAGTCTTGAATTTATTTCAATTTATTGGTATCCTACGTACTAGGATAACCGTTGGTCTTTGGAGATAAATTGTGGTATTTTATCGGAGTCCATGAGTTTGCTGCATATATAGTATGATCCAAAATGTTGACAAAATATGTAACCATCATGCAGTAGCCGCTTAGCTTCTGCTTCTGCTTTTGAAGAGGCAGGAAGTTGTAATTCTTTCATTTTTTGAAAAAAATAGGTAGGCTTTAGCCCTCCTTGTCATTTAAAAAAAAAAAAAAACTTGTTGAAATTTTAGATGGAACTAATGGAAACTTTTCTTAAGCAGTCCTTGCTATGTTTGCGCTATCTTCTTCATATGTAAGAACTTAGCTTGAGCATTTGTTTCATTTTATCGAGCTTTTCATCAATGCAGCTCAACCCTGGTGAAATCTTGATTATATTGTTATTTGTCTCCAGATCTAAACCATTATATTCAATAATGATTTAGTCTTTCATCTAATCATACCCTTCAGATTATTTTCTTAAAAGTTTTAAGAGGATGGTGTAAAGTAGGACACTCGTTAGCTTGATTGAGATGATAAACTTTCATATTTACTTCATTACATTTCTAAAGTTGTGACCACCTACCAGCTGAAATTTTAGGACAATAGTTATCGTAACACCTGTTTCTGGAGCAGTTTTTCTGATTTTTTTCCCACTTGGAAGTTGACTAAATTTTTGAATATATTGCAATATTATGTTTCTATAGTTTTTTCTCAACCTACAGGCAGTAAGAGAAAAAAAAGGATCCTTATCATTGTAGCACTTCTTTCTGGAGCAATTCTTTTGATCATTTTAACTTACTTGGCATGGAATTTCAGAGATAAAATAAAAGGTAATACAATAAAACACTTGTTGCCTATTTGTCAGCTGACCTTATTGCAGTCATTAATTAGTCTGTGCCCAACCAGGGATATGGAAGGATGGAAAGGATATAAAGGGAGGCCACTTGATGAGCTGAGTTTGAGTACAGAGTTTCCAAAGGACTTATCAATTTCTAGTGGATTTGGTAAGCCTGGTCATGGGCCCGAACTTCCACTAATAAATTTTGAAAGCATAGCAATTGCCACCAATAATTTCTCTGATTCGCATAAGCTTGGACAAGGAGGATTTGGCAAGGTTTACAAGGTAAAAGACTGAATTAGGCTATAGCAGTACACCAGGTTTTGTATACAAATGCCCTTTTGTTAAACGAAATATGTATTTGTTGTTTGATGCATCTTATGGCCTTTTCTCCTTGGAAAAGAGATAATTTGAGGTTAATGCTCCATCATCTCCTTTTGCATTGTTTATGGTCCGAGAATTTGAGGATCTGCCGCAGATATTGTGCTCATCGTGTATATATATGCCTTTGTGCATGTGCTCATGTATACTAATTAACTGGCAAGAACACATTTATTGTCAGATAGCAGCATCAGGAGTGGTGGTATTTTATATCTGAAAATGGATTCATTTCTGGACTACATGATTGCATGGATATACATATAGTTCCTATATCGAGTCCAGGGAGGCCATGCATCAAAATTGAGATGGTGTTCTACATTGCTTGTAAAAACATTCACTACCACAAGTGTGCAGGTTTAGTACGGCTTGTTTCCATATTTTACATGTAGCAGATGTAGATATATAGTCCTGAATAGGAATTGGCATTTTCTATTTTAATGTAAAGTCACATTTGTATCTTTTATCTAAGGTGTTGGCTAGCAAGATTGTTAGTTTTTAACGATGCATGAAACATTATAAATACTTTTAGTTTTATTTATTATTTTTATTTACTTATTTCTTTTCATTTGTTAGCATCTTAATCATATAATTTATATATTTGTAAAGAATAATGCTTCAAAGAAAGGAAAAGGAAGACAAATGAGGAAATAATAAACTTTGTACTGAAATGGAGTTTTCCATATTCATAAGTCAGCAGTATCCTTTACTTATTCACATTCAAATTAGTGGAGCACTTAGTGACATATTAAATGATATCTTTTCTTCAGGGTAAGCTGCCTAGGGGGCAAGAGATTGCTATTAAAAGGCTTAGCAGAAATTCTGGGCAAGGGTTAGAGGAATTCAAAAATGAGGTTTTATTGATTGCCAAATGACAACATAGAAATTTGGTTAGACTTCTTGGTTGCTGCATTCAAGGAGAAGAAAGGTTATTGATCTATGAGTACATGCCCAATAAGAGCTTGGATGCCTTTCTCTTTGGTTTGTTCATTTTCATTTTCATTGCATTTTTAAAATTTAGCTAGGAATCACTGTGTGTTTCTTTATCTTTCATTGGAATATGTCTTACTATTATGCATGTATTAAAAGTTTGGAACTTCATTGATTAGATCTATATTATATTTTTCTTTATAGATCCAGCAAAGAAACACCTATTAGACTGGCAAAGGTGCTTTAACATAATTAAAGGAATTGCTCGAGGGCTCTTATATCTGCACCAAGATTCAAGATTAAGAATAATTCATCGAGATCTTAAAGCTGGCAACATTTTGCTAGATCAAAAAATGAACCCAAAGATTTCGGACTTTGGCATGGCAAGGATCTTTGGTGGTGACCAGAATGAAGTAAATACTAATCTCATTGTTGGAACATAGTAAGTATTTGAGGCACTCCTATGCATTTTTAGAATTTCTATATGGATATAATGAACAGATCTGTTGCATGCATAACCCACATATAGATCCCCCATCCCTCATTTTTGATGTAAAAGATGGGTGGCTAATCAAATTTCATTTTCATTTTCCTTTATCCTTTCAAATTCATCAAGGAGCTAACATCTACAAGTTGCTCTACCGTGGCTATGAGGTCATGGGTTCCCCTCTCTATACACAGGGTAAGGCGCCACATCTAACTCTCTCTAAACCCCATAATGGTGGGAGCCTTATGCACTAGGTTGCCAATTTTTAAGACAAATATCTATAAGTTCTTGGGCATGCATCATTTGTAAGACTTCTATGAATTCAGTTTCTCGTTAAATCTATTTATTTATGTAATCCAGTGGTTATATGTCCCCTGAATATGCAATGGGAGGGCTCTTTTCTGTAAAATCTGACATCTATAGCTTTGGGGTATTGATCTTGGAGATTGTGTGTGGTTCACGAAATAGTACCTTTCATCTCACTATGGATTCTCCAAGTCTGCTAGCTAATGTAAGTAAAAGTAGTTTTATATCTCCCCATGGTGATCCTATATTCCTTTCTGAATGAAATGGTGACTTTATGTTTATTGATGTTCAATGACTAGATTCCACATTGATCCTTAATTTGAAATATTTCAGGCATGGAAACTATAGAAGGAAGACAAGGCAAAAGATCTTGTAGACACATCGTTACTCGAGCCGTGTTCGCCTGATGATGTGTTCAAATGCGTACTTATTGGGCTTTTGTGTGTGCTGGACCCCTCAAATGATCGGCCAACCATGTCATCTGTTGTTTCCATGCTGAAAAATGAAACAACAATAAACCTTACACCTAAATAGCCCACTTTTACTATAAGAAAAAAGCTAGATGAATGTGATGCCCAGATGCAGAATCTTGAGATATTTTCTGCAAACAACTTGACCATACCATGGCAGAGGGATGGTAAAAGCTTAAGGATTCTTTGATGTAGAATGTGGCTGTTTTTATGAGAAGTTGTTATCATTGTTTCTAGTGATTTATAGCCTTATTCAACTTTCTGTTTTTCTTCTTAGAAAGTTGAGATTCCATGAGACTAATAGGATTGCATTCTACCAAATTGATTGGTTAGTTGCCCACCCTTGTCATTCATTCCAGGATTGAAGCTTCTCGACAAAGAATCCTGAGATTGACATTTTGTCGATGGAGCTCTTTTTAGGATTTTATTGATCTGCTATGGAAGCTTATTTGTCTATGAAGATAAAGAAAACCAAAGAGTGGATGAATTTTGAGTTTATTTGGAAGGAAGTGCTGTGAAAATCATACTGTGAAGTTGCTCTGCAGTGGGCATCTTTAGGTTATTTGTGAAGACGTCCGACTGAGGAAAGGAGAAGAGATGTGGCAATAGCAAGAGAGCACATTCCAGTTGAGAAGTTAATTAGCATAATTTTGTTCAATCTTGTTCATCTCATTATATCCTATTATCATTCTGCACAATCACAAAGAAAGAATACTGTTTCACAACAATCATAGTAGTGACTAAGTTTCCTACTGAAACAGAATAATATGAGCTGATAGCAACATAATGATGCATAGTTTTTAAATGCTTATTCTATGCTATTGATATGGATGCTGGACTGTATTTTTCAACATGTTGTTCCTGCGGATGAAACAACATCTAGAGTTGGTTCCAAAACTTGAGAGCAGGGAGTTACTGTGTGTACGAGCTGGCCAAATGGACGGCTGCTTTCCCTCTATGGGGTTTCTTCTCATGATAATAGATCCCTCTAAAGTGGGGATTAGCTCAAGAAACTACAAGTTGTTGGGATTAGAGAAACTACAAATTGTTGGGATGAGCTCAAATAGAAACTACAACAAACTACAAGTTGTTGGAGAACTTTAAGTTGTTGGGATTAGAAACTACAAGCTGTTATATGTTGGTTGTGACTACAATACGCCCTTGCAAGTATAAGGGGGGCTCGACCACCTGAAGCTTGTTTCGCAAGAGAGTGAAGCATTGATGTGAAAGAGCTTTGGTAAAGATATTTGCAATCTGATCATGAGTGCAGATGTAGGAGACCCGAAGTTGCTTAGCAGCTACCCAATCTCGCACAAAGTGATAATCAATTTTAATGTGCTTTGTGCGGGCATGAAAAATCGGATTATCAGCTAAATAAGTGGCTTCAATATTATCACACCAAAGAATGGGAGGAGCACGAAGAGGAATGCCTAATTCAATGAGAAGTGATTGAATCCAAAATAGCTCTACCGTGGCATTAGCAATAGCCTTATATTCGGCCTTAGTACTTGAATGAGCAACACTTGACTGCTTCTTAGAGCACTAAGAGATTAAGTTCTTGCCAAGAAAGATGGCAAAACCACTTGTGGATCGCCGATCTTGTGTGCATCCTGCCCAATTGGCATCACTAAATGCATTGAGCTCATAGCTAGAATGATGATGGAGTGATAAACTATGTGTTATGGTGCCCTTCAGGTAGCACAGAGTGTGCTTCACAGCTGCCCAATGTAGGTCCAAAGGTGCATGCATTGAAGAGAAAAATTCGATTCAGGGTCGGATCACCAGGGAGTATCTAAAAATATTTTTATAATAAGCTAACATAAGTTTTATCTTTTACTTGATATGCATCAGAATAGGGATCAAATCCTTAAAAGATTCTTGAATCTGAAGCCTCACAAGGTTTGAACATACAAATCCTTTACTTCGCGCACATGCCAAGCTTCATAGGAAAGAGAGATGAAGCCTTAGGTCGTCACACCTTCTGAGGGCAGCAAGGGAGGGAGAAACAAAGATCTTGGATGTGACATCTCACACCTAAAAGTGGGATGCCAGGACCTTTTCATGCCAAGAGAAGATTAGTCCCAAAACTCAACACGCCAAGGAGAGGAGACACCTCTCTGCTCTTGGATGCCCACACCCTCTCTTCTCATCATAGCACACAATCTGATTGTTATGCTTTGATGGTTAGAGATCTTTCCTATTTATAGATAATTTTTTATGATCCATTAGACTAAGAGTCCGAATTCAAATCAGCTTTGAATTATTCCATCCCTTGTCTTAGAAGGAGTCCTAATTGAGATAGGATAGGCACCCAACTTGACGCCCCCACATCCCCATGCATGCACACAAGAGGAGGGGTGGCAATAACCAGTGCCCCCACTCTCTCTTGGTTGGTCATGATGTGAGAGAGTCCCAGCAAAATTAGACTCTAAGGATCTAATCCAAATATGGATCAAAACAAATCCTATTCGAACCTAATTCAAACCAATTTTGAATAGGTTGTCAATCCCAAACTGTTTAGGATTTAGAATCAAGTTTAATTTAAAATTTTCAACTTAATTAAGTCTAATTAAATCAGATCTAATCTGAAATTAATGAGAACTTAAATCCAATCCCTTATAGACTCCTTAGATCATAGATTAAATCTTATTCATCTCTAAAATTAAACCTGAACCTCATGTCTAGTGCTAGCTAGACATAGTCAACTATTTAATCCTGTATGACCTATAACTTAATTCTCAATCAAGCTAGTCTATTTATTCAATCAAATCATATACTTCTAAATTGAATATATAGACTTAGATCAATCCTTTCTTATATTGTTTTACTTTGTATGTAACTCTATAGATTCAAACACTAAGTTGGTAGCATAGAAATCGTACTAATCAAAATTACCATCTAGCAATGATTTTCGATGTTCGGATAAGTCAAATATTTATAAGATAATATTTAAGAATCAATACATATAGTTACTACATAATTCATCTCTTTGACCTTAAATGCTAAAGGATGATCTATGGTTAAAATATCAATCATGAAAGAATCATCCACATCGTATTCCAACCTTTTAAATCCATCACATGGATTATCCTAGTCAATATTTTATTAAATTAAAATATAGTAATGTATTAGTTCCTATAATCCAGAGGGATCCATTCTATCTTAATCTATACATAGACTTCACAAGTACTTGACTGTATCTAGTAGCTTTCCATCACTGCAGTAAAAATACAGATAGTATAGCACCAAAGCACAGTGAGTTGCTTGCAAGTCACTATAGTGATCTCAGATCTGAGGAATACTTATATTCATACATTTCATGAGTTGCTCTTGATAACAGAGTACCCAGCAAATGAGTTACTGATTCAGTGACGATATACTCCTGTATCTCACCTGTATGCTATATCAGTATCTCCACACTTGATTAAGAGGACAACCAACCTATATGGCACATAATGACTTTCACTTGATAAACATCATCGTCCTTTAGTGACATATCATTTGGTCGCAAACATGTTTAAGAACTATACAATAAATCTTCTTTTATCGATTACTTTATAGTTCTAAGAACTTCATTACAACACAAAAGTTCTAACAAGAAAGATATAATTTTATGATAAAAAATATCAAAATAACTTTTATTCATTGATAAATAATTCATATACATATTATAAAAGAAGCACAATCGTCCAAATGATTGACTTTCGGATATATTTTCTAACAACTCTTACTTGGACTAAAGCCAATCGGGATTGTATCTTATACCTATCTTCTACTTATGATCATCGAACTCTTTAATCCCGAGAGCTTTAGTGACGGAGTCATTTAGGTTCTCCTTTCCATCAATTTTTTGAAGCTCGACGTCACTTCGATCCACGATCTCACGTATAAGGTGAAAGCAATATAGAATATGCTTAGTACGTTGGTGTGATTTTGATTCTTTCGCTTGAGCTATGACTCCAGTGCTATCGCAGTACAGCAGAACAGGGCTATCAACTGAGGGTGTCACTCCAAACTTGGTGATGAACTTTCGCATCCATACCGCTTTCTTTACAGTATCGGATGCAGCAATGTATTCTACTTCGCATATTGAATCGGTCACTATATGTTGCTTGAAATTCTTTCAGCATATTGCTCCTCCATTTAAGATAAATACGTAGTCTGACATGCTTCTACTATCATCATGGCCTGATTGAAAATTAAAATCAGTGTATCCCATATGTTTCAAGTCAGTATCCCCATAGATAAGCCATTGGTCCTTAGTATTTCTGAAATACTTAAGGATTGTCTTTATAATCTTCTAATGATTCTTGTCTGGATCAGATCGATACCTACTCACTACTCTTAGTGAATAGGCCACATCCGACCTCGTATATATCATGACGTATATGATAGATCCCACTATCGAAGCATATGAGATTCTACTCATATGCTTTCTCTCCTAAGGGGTTATTAGACAATTATCTTGGAGAGAGTAATTCCATGGCCAATTGAAAGATAGTCTTTCTTGAAATTCTTTATGTTGAATCATTTCATATCGATGTACGTGGATTGAAATAATCCAAGTAACCTTTTAGATTTATCTCTATAAATTTTTATTTCTAGGATGTAGGATGCTTCTTCCAAATTTTCTATAGACAACTGTGATGATAGCCACAACTTTACACTTTACAAAGTTGAGATGTTATTTTTTATTAACAGTATGTCATCTACATATAGTACAAAGAAGATGACTACATAATTGTTAGTCTATTTGTAGATGCAAGGCTCTTTTTCATTCCTAACAAAGTCATATATTTTGATCACCTTATCAAAATACATGTTCCAACTCCTAGATACTTGCTTTAGTCCATAGATGGACCTATTTAGTTTGCACACCTTAGATTCGTTTGTGGATGTGAATCTTTCAGGTTGTATTATATATATCTCTTTTTTCAGCTTCTTATTTAAGAAAACAATTTTGATATCCATTTGTCAGATCTCATAATCTAAGTGTACTGCTATTACAAGCATAATTCGGATGGATTTGAGTATTACCATAGGAGAGAACATCTCATCATAGTCAATACTATAATACTGACAGTAATCTTTGACAACTAGACGAGCTTTATAGGTCTCCACCTTTCTGTCTGCTTCTCTTTATCTTTTGAAAATCTACTTACACTCTATGGGTTTTATCCTTTCGGATGGATCAACTAGTGTCCATACTGAAGAAAAAACTACCTTTTTCCTGTGTAGGATCTTTCAGATTTCATCAAATCTGGGATGGAATAAATTAAAATTTTTTATCCTATGCTATTTTAGATTTCATATCTATTAGATCTAATTTTATTATCTGATATTTAAAATCTAAAATTAAATCTAAAAGTATAAGAAATATAGACATACCTCAAGGGTAATCTAATTACCCTGTAGATGATCACAGCCTTGCCTGAGATTCTGATATAGCCACGCAAGTGCCTGGCCTCTACCAGTATCCACTCAGGTACGATCTAGAACATCTTCTTCTCATGATTCTACACTCTAAAAATTAGATCAATATCCAATTTGAAAGTACTTCAGAACTCCTTCTAAAGTTGGAGCAGCAGCCTGTCGAAGATGTCCTGTAGCCTTCTGTTCCAGGCGTCACCATGCCTTGTACCTTTGCCAAATGAATGTCCAACTTCTTGGATGTGAAGAGGGGAGAAACGAGAGCAGGAAGGATATGGAGAAGAAGGGAGGGGGCAGTAGCTAATAGATTTTTTGCATAAAACAAGTTCCATCCATGAAACCCTAGGTGCAGCAGGGTTTATATAGATCCTGTATGCTGTGCAGTGCCACATCATTCGACCAATCAAAAAATTTTAATAAATTTTGAAAAAAATTTGATTAGTGGAGTGATATCATCTGATCACATCAGATAAGAATCCCCATGCTCTCTCCTATGTTGGCACCAACATTGGATAAGCACAAATAAGGTGGCGCCAAAGAGTCCAGGTTTATCAGGACTCTTTGGTTTTTATCCATTTGGGGTGCCCACTTAAATCCAATTGAGCTCATGTCATAATCTGATTATGGTACCCAATTTGAAGTGGTTTAGACATGTGGACACTCCACAAAAATCCTTCAATGAATCCTCTTCAGTTTAAGACCCATATGTCAACTTTTGACAGATATCCTAAAATGAAATTTGCAGGTGCTAGAAATTAGCAGGTGTTGTCTTAAATTCATCTCATGAATTAAGACAAGCATTTTTTGAGCTGGACAAGCTTTAATTAGAATGAAAAAAATCTTTTCAAGGTTCTCTAGATGAGCCAGATCACATTTGGCTCAGTAGAGACAGAAAAGATTACACGAGGAGAAAGTTAGGCTCAATCGAGTGCTAGCACGATTTTCTTGAACCTAATTGGATCTTATCCAACTCAATTGGGGTAGTCTAATTGATGATATCCAGACCCTAACCCTTGTTTGTGTGACCCAGTTAGGTTCAATTCTATATGGTAATGAGACATTCGTGATCTCATCATCGACATCATCGAAACTCCTTTCGATGGCCTAGAACTCTTCTGATTCAGACAATTAGAATGATCGATCATCAAAATTATTCTAATTGCTCTCAAAATTTACCAGTGACACCTAGCAGTATATGGTGGCATCCCATCAGAACTGAAGATGAACCTCTTGGTGCAGCTACTTGTGTGATTGAGTTCCTCTATCATGAGTCCCAACTGAATTAGGGTTAAGGTGAACTCGTCAAACCCAACATCAGTCATATAAATCAATCGATCGATCTGAGTCTGATGTGAAACCCAATGAAAAACTTTTTTTCATTATTTCACTCTGCCATGGCCATGGGCTTAAGGACTCAATCTTTCGATCATCATAGGACTACTCTTCTCATCTACCGAGGTTGATAGATCCCATCTTGGTGTGATCTGATTTCTACAATGGATATGCTACAGCCAACATACACCTCAGGATTTTGAATGGCTAGAAGATCGAGTTATGGTGTAGTCAAACTATAACACACTCAAGGTGAACCATCAATGCACCTCAGGTCAAAGAACTAGACACACAACTACAGCATCGAGCTAGTCATCGATGAGAAGGTAGACTTCCTTATGACTGCTCGAGGTGGTCACGCTCAGTATTCTCATTCTCAACGAATACCTATACTCTCTCTTGTAGGAACCAGATCTAGGGTTTCAGGGTTAGATCTTGAAAAAGAGGGTTAGATCTTGAAACTTTTTCAAGATCATACAGCGGAAGACTAAAATAAATCAAAATTTATTTTCTAAGATCAGAAAATCCCTAGATCTAAGATCCTATTACATGATTATTACATAGCATTAAATTAGAAATTAAAATATATAAATATAGCATGAACTACATGTTGATCATATCAACATGTTTTTATACTACATCTAATGTATGTATTAAACAATAGATCAGATCTATTACCTTGCAAGTTAGACGCTCTAACCTCGCTGATCCGGGCTTAAGGATGATGTTGCAAGCCGCACACGTGTCCGGCCTCTAGGAGTCATCCACACGAGCCCACGAATCTCGATCAGAAGTCCTGCTTCAGGAAATCAGCACAGTATGTTTGTACTGCGCTGATCCTTCTTTAATGGTTGATCAGGTATCTCCTTCTTCCTGATTTGGACTCTTCCAAAGATGGAAAGTAGAAGGAGGAGTTTCAGATCTGAGACACTCTCAGGAAAATCAAGATGGAGGGAGGAAAGATATGAAAACAAAAAACTTAGAAGAAGACCCTTTTCTTCTTCACGTTTTTCTCTCTAAACGTCCTAACTTGCATCTTTTATATCTCCATGACCCAAAGGTATTTCTCTCTAATTTTTAGATGACGCAAAGGTTTCTTATATCTCTATCTCCTCCTAAAATTTCAAGAAGAAACTCATCTTATATAGAGAGATATGATAGAGTCCTTATCTAGGTCAAACACCTAGTCAAGGCTTATCCAAACATGGCAAGTTAAGGGACGCCCAACTCTTGAGCACCTCCTTCATATTTTCATATATGAATCTATAGAAAAGGGTGCACAATATAGCCACGAAAATTCCAAAAAAAATTTGGATAAATTCGGTGCAAAATTGAAAGAGTTTTGGATTTCTAAAACTCTATCTCATAGAATTCGAAATCCAAACTTATTCCTTTTAGATTTGATCCAAACCACCTTCCATGTAAGAAAGAAGAGAGGAGACCTTTTGTGAACGTGAGAGAGATCTGAGAGAGGGCTTTTGTCACACAAAATAAGTGGAGATTGGCGTTGAATAAGAGAGAGGGCGTGGAGAAGGCTTATGTGGCGCAAGGTGGAATCCTAGTCCTACTAGGATTTTGTCTCATAACTTGTTTTAATTTGGTTTTCCAAACCAAATCAAATCAAAATTAGATCAATCCAATTAAAATAGGTCTTAACCCAATTAAAAACCTAATTTAATCAGATTAAATTAGATTTAAATCTAATTTAATTTTCTAATCAAATTAGAAATTAGATTGACCCAAGTCCTAGTTGAACTAGGACTAGTTTTTCCTTGCACTTGGCTTATCCAATAAACCAATTGGACTTGATCCAATCAAGCCCAAACCAAATCTAATTAAATCATATTTAATTATACTTAATCTCAGCCCATTGGCTTAATCAAATTAAGCCAATTAGCAATCAAATTGCTAATCGATCCTCCTGCAACACTTGTACTGGGTTAAATGTCAATCGTATTGATCATTTAACCCTAGAACGATTCTTAATCGTTGATCAACCATCCGATCGGATCATGAACTCTAATGTGTGTGACCTCATAGGTCCGAACCTAAGCCGGTAGCATAGAAACAAATTTCTATACCAATCAAAGTGACCATCTAGCAATGGTACTCGACGACCGGATAGGTCGAATGTGTAGAACAACATCCTTAGAACCCATGCGGATATAGTTTTCATATAATTCATCCCCTTGACCAAAATGATCATAGGACACCCCAGAGCTCAACTGTCAACTCTGATCAGGTTGTCCACATTGTATTTCAAAATATCAAATCCATCTGATGGATTACCCTGGCCAAGGTTTTGCTAAATTGAAATACAGTGACTCATTCTTCTCCAACTCTTGGAGTGGTCAATCCCATCTCGATCACACTCTGACTTCGCAAGTACTTGACTGTGCCCAGAAGCCTTCCGTCCCTGAATTAGAAATTCAGTTAGTCCAGTACCAAAGCACAGTGAGTTGCTTGCAAGTCACTGAGGCGATCTCAGGTCTAAGGGACACTTATACCTATATCCCATCAGAGACATTCTCGACAGCAGAATACTCTGGAGTTGGTCACGTTCAATGATGATGTACCCTTACATCTCACCTGTATGCCATACCAGTGTCTCCACACTCCTTGGTTAAGAGGACAACCAACCCATATGGCCTACAGCGACCTATGCTCGATAGAAGCTGTCGCCCTTATTAACAGCTTATCATTTGGTCGTGAACAGTTTTAAGGACTAATCGATAAATCCTCTCTTTATCGAACTTAAATAGTCCTAAGGACTTCATCATAACAACGGAGTTCATTAGAAGATGAAAGCTTATGATGAAGATGCCAAATATATTTTATTTATTAACAAATCAATTATAATACTTGGTTGCTCAACCGTCAACAGCTTGACGATTGGCTTTTTGGGACACATTTGCCAATAACTCCCACTTGTCCTAAAGCCACTCGGCACAGTATCTAATACCCATCTTCGACTTGTGGTTATCGAACTCCTTTATTGCCAGGGCTTTAGTTAAGGGGTCGGCCAGGTTCTCCTTTCCGTCGATCTTCTGAAGGTCGACATCACCTCGATCCATGATCTCTCGGACCAGATGGAAGCGGTGCAAGATGTGCTTCATCCGCTGATGTGCTTTGGGTTCCTTCACCTGAGCTATGGCACCAGTGCTGTCGCAATAGAGTAGGACCGGACCATCGAGGGAGGGTGCTACTCCGAGCTCGTTGATGAATTTCCTCAGCCACACAGCCTCCTTCGCGGCATCTGATGCTGCGATATACTCCGCTTCACAAACAGAGTTTGCCATAGTATGCTGCTTGGAACTCTTCCAGCAGATGGCTCCATCATTCAGAGTAAAGATATAACCCGACACACTCCTGCTGTCATCATGGTCAGATTGGAAGCTGGAGTCTGTGAACCCCACAAGTTTCAGATCTGACTCGCCATAAACCAACCATTGGTCCTTAGTATTTCTCAAATACTTAAGGATGGCTTTAACCACTTTCCAGTGGTTTTCTCCAGGATCAGATTGGTATCTACTCACTACTCCTAGTGAGTATGCCACATCTGATCTTGTACATATCATGACGTACATGATAGATCCCACGGCTGAAGCATATGGGACTCTACTCATACGCTCTCTCTCTTCAGGAGTTGTCAGACAATCCTTCTTAGAGAGAAAAATTCCTTGGCCTATCGGTAGATAGCCTTTCTTGGAATTCTCCATGCTGAACCTCTTCAGCACAGTATCTATGTACATGGACTGGGATAACCCAAGCATCCTTTTAGATCTATCCCTATAGATCTTCATCCCTAGGATGTAGGATGCTTCACCCAAGTCCTTCATGGAGAACTGTGATGACAACCAAATTTTTATTCCCTGTAGTGCGGGGATGTCATTCTCGATTAAGAGAATATCATCCACGTACAAGACAAGGAATACCACAACTGGACCATTTGCCCATTTATAGATGCAGGGCTCTTCTCCATTCTTAATGAAGCCATGCATTTTGATCACCTTATCAAAACGCATGTTCCAACTCCGAGAAGCTTTCTTCAATCCATAAATGGATCTCTGAAGCTTGCACACCTTGGACTCATCTGTGGATGTAAACCCCTCAGGTTGTATCATATACACCTCTTCGGTCAGCTCTCCATTCAGGAAAGCTGTCTTTACATCCATCTGCCAGATCTAATAATCCAGATGGGCAGCTATTGCAAGCATTATCCGAATGGATTTGAGCATTGCCACAGGGGAAAATGTCTCGTCATAGTCAATACCTTAACGTTGACGGTACCCCTTGGCAACAAGATGGGCTTTATAGGTCTCCACCTTTCCGTCTGCGCCCCTCTTCCTTTTGAAGACCCATTTACACCCAATGGGTTTAACCCCTTCAGGTGGGTCAACCAATGTCCATACATCGTTGACCTTCATGGACTCCATTTTGAATTTCATGGCTTCAAGCCATTTCTCAGAATTAGATCTCTGCATAGCATCCATATAGGTGATCGGATCCTCATTATTCTCATCAAGTTCGATGGGATCACCATCCCGGACCAAGAAACCGTAGTATCTGTCCGACTGATGCGGTACTCTACCGGATCGCCTTAATGGTGCAGGTATATTGGGCTCCGGATCTGATCTAATCATATCTGACTCAGGTTCAGCTATTGGTGTCGGTCCTTCTACCTGTTGAACTTCATCAAGTTCAACCTTAGAGGCAACGGTTCCTTCATTAAGGAACTCCTTTTCTAAAAAGATTGCCTTAAGGCTGACGAACACCTTTTGTTCATCAGCATGGTAGAAAAAATATCCTTTTGTCTTTTTGGGGTATCCTATGAATGAGCATTTGTCAGACCTAGGTCCAAGTTTGTCTGTGACTAATCGTTTGACATAGGCCGGGCACCCCCAGACCCTAAGGTGTGAAAGTACTGGCTTACGCCCTGTCCATATCTCATATGGAGTCTTAATTACAGACTTACTTGAAATCCTATTTAACAGATAACAGGCCGATTCGAGTGCATATCCCCAGAAGGATATCAGCAAGCTAGCAAAAACCCATCATGGATCGGACCATGTCTAACAAAGTCCGATTCCTCCTTTCAAACACACCATTATGCTGTGGTGTTCCTGGAGGAGTCCATTGGGAGAGAATCTCATTCTCTCTTAGATATGTGAGAAACTCACTAGAAAGGTATTCTCCTCCTCGATCAGATCGAAAAGTTTTAATACTCTTTTCAGTTTATTTTTCTACTTCACTTCGGAATCGTTTGAACATTTCAAATGAATCCAACTTATGTTTCATTAGATAGACATATCCTTATCGGGATAGGTCATCCGTGAAAGTTATGAAGTAGAAATATCCGCCTCTAGCACTGGTGTTCATGGGCCTGCATACATCAATATGTACTATGCCCAAGAGCTCAATAGCTCTCTCATCTTTTCCAGTAAAAGGTGACTTGGTCATTTTACCAAGAAGACAGGACTCACAGGTTGGAAGTGATTCACAATCACTGACTTCGAGGATTTCCTCTTGAGTCTACCTGTTTATTCTGTTCTTGTTTATATGACCTAGCCTACAGTGCCATAAGTAGATATCTGACACACTATCTAATCTAGGGTGTTTGCCAGTTGAATAGACTCTTATCAGGTTTGATCTTTTTGGTCTGGCTCTACACTGATGTCCCAGCCTGAACTTGCACCTTCTTCATTTTCTTCTTCTTGTTCTTCTTTCCTTTCTCAAAGGGTCGAGAACCAGAAGACGAACCTCCCACTAAGTTCACCGACTCCTTATGAAGTTGGTGATCCTTCTCAAAGTTCTGAAGCAACCCCAGTTTCCCGTGGTAGTTCTCTTCAGGCTTTGTCATTCTATAATGAGTGAGGAATGGGAGATAAGACTTGGGCAGCGAGTTCAGTATTGCATCTTTCCCAAGCTACTCATGCAAGAAAAAGCCGAGCTTGCTCAATCATTCCATCAGCTCGATCATGTACAATACATGATCAGTGACAGAGGCACCATCCCGTATTTTGGCGTTGAAGATGGCACAACTAGTCTTGTGCCTCTCCACGTCATCAGGTGTGCCAAAGGCATCCTCCAACACTTGAAGCTTGTCCTTTGACTGAGCCATCTCGAATCTGCGACTGAACTCATCGCTCATGATAGCCAGCATGATACAGCGCACCGTGGTCCGATCACTGAGCCACTTCTGGTAAGTGTCTCTGATTGTTCCATGTGCATTGACAGCTGGCTCCTCAGGTGCAGGATCTATTATCACATATAGGATCTGTTCATGCTCCAGGACTATCTTCAACTTTCGGTACCGACTACCGAAGTTGGGTCCCACCAACTTATCATTGTCCAACAATGATCGGAGCGATAGGGAAGTGGCCATATTTGCACAAAGGAGAACCATAACCTAATTAGTAATTGATTCATTAAACCTAAGGATTTAGACTTTAATCAAAAGGTTTCTCTCACTATTTTATTCGAATTGGTAGCCTCTACCTTCAATTCGAGGAATTACCCTAATTTCTTAGTGGGTACTAGAATCCACTTAGACTGCACACAAGCCCAACTTTGGTTGGCCAACCCATGTACATCTAAGGGTAGGTTCATAACCAATTGTTTCTCTAAACAATTTCTAGTAATTTTAATTTTGCCCCAGAAACCTAATCAGTAGGCTTTGGCCTCCACTGTAAGGATCCAGTTAGGTCCAACCATTAACATGATCATACTTGGTGTATCTAACCAACGAATGATTAAGTCCAACTTTGGTTGGCTCACCTAACCACCATTAGAGAGATACTTCCAAGTCGTCATATGATGAGTGATAATTCCATTGTCAACAAGCACCAGGCCTTTGGGTCTGCAATGATTATTGAGTTCATGGACTCATTATCAAACACCTTAATGGGAGGCTATGACTCAGTTATCTCCATAACTTTGTCATTTTAAGGACCTAATAATTTTAGAGGATTTAAATAATATAGAGGATGAGATCAGATGAACCAGCTTATCATGATCCTCCCACTGGCTTCACCAAATCAGCTTAAGGGAGACCATTAAAAGGGTTGGTCTAGGAGCACCTAAATCAGTCACACTGATTTACCTAGCTGACATGGGTAAGCTCGAATAGTCAAGTGATCTGATCAAAACATAATTTCACCAAGAGGCCAGGTAAGTTCGATCAGTGGGAGGGTCTGCCAAAGCTTGCCTTAGACACCATCAGAAATGGCCAGGTAAGCGGGCTCCCAATTAAAAACCACCGGTCTGGTTTACCTTAGACACCAACTGGTTTAATTAGTTTCGATTAGATCAACCTAACAGTTTGTGCTAGACCGCTTAGCCAAAAATCAAGTCCATTTGGTTCTCGTTAAAGACATGGACTTGACCAACTACAACTATTGTAATTGATCTAGAGAATCCTTGACCTAATCTAAGACAACAATTGATTAGATTTAGTCAATTCTCTAATTAAGTCCATCTTTAATCTAACCATAGGTCTAACCCACTTAATGGACCTAATTTCCACTAACCCATTAACCCAATGTGTTATGATTTGTGTCTTAGGTTCTTCAATTCACAATCCTAGAACCTAATCAAACAACTTCTTAATTCTTAATTAAGTTTTGGGCTGAGGGTTGGGTTTGACTTTTTAAAAAATAATTTTTATATTTGTAAAATAATTTTACAATATGATTCTACCAACCATATTGCATGTTTGATTCATAATCAAGATGCAAGTGAAATAAACATGAAACTACTTTAGATCTAATCTAAACAGGTTCATGTAATTGAAACAATTTCAACTTTAAATAATTTTTTTGCATAAAAATTATTAACAAAGAGATTTTATTTTAGATTTAAATATCTTTTAAATCTAATAAATCATAAATTTAATCTAGATCATATCTAACAAATTTATGATTAAAGATAGATCTACACAAACTAGGACAACCTTTGCACTGTAAGGGGTAAACCTTACAGCAAGACAACCTTGCAGTTTGTGATTGATCTAAAATTTTAATTTCAGATATAATAATCAGATTATAAATTAGATCTAATCTAAGAAATAATTTAAGCATGTATAAATAATCATATAATAAAGAACCTAGGCTCTGATACCAATTGTAGGAACCAGATCTAGGGTTTCAGGGTTAGATCTTGAAAAAGAGGGTTAGATCTTGAAACTTTTTCAAGATCATACAGTGGAAGACTAAAATAAATCAAAATTTATTTTCTAAGATCAGAAAATCCCTAGATCTAAGATCCTATTACATGATTATTACATGGTATTAAATCAAAAATTAAAATATATAAATATAGCATGAACTACATGTTGATCATATCAACATGTTTTTATACTACATCTAATGTATGTATTAAACAATAGATCAGATCTATTACCTTGCAAGTTAGATACTCTAACCTCGCTGATCCGGGCTTAAGGATGATGTTGCAAGCCGCACACGCGTCCGACCTCTAGGAGTCATCCACATGAGCCCACGAATCTCGATCAGAAGTCCTGCTTCAGGAAATCAGCACAGTATGCTAGTACTGCGCTGATCCTTCTTTGATAGTTGATCAGGTACCTCCTTCTTCTTGATTTGGACTCTTCTAAAGATGAAAAGTAGAAGGAGGAGTTTCAGATCTGAGACACTCTCAGAAAAATCAAGATGGAGGGAGGAAAGATATGAAAATAAAAAACTTAGAAGAAGACCCTCTTCTTCTTCACGTTTTTCTCTCTAAACACCCTAACTTGCGTCTTTTATATCTCCATGACCCAAAGGTATTTCTCTCTGATCTTTGGATGGCACAAAGGTCTCTCATATCTATATCTCTCCCTAAAAGTTCACAAAGAAACTCATCTTATATAGAGAGATATGATAGAGTCCTTATCTAGGTCAAACACCTAGTCAAGGCTTATCCAAACATGGCAAGTTAAGGGACGCCCAACTCTTGAGCACCTCCTTCATATTTTCATATATGGATCAATAGAAAAGGGTGCACAATATAGCCACAAAAATTTCGAAAAAAATTTGGATAAATTCGGTGCAAAATTGAAAGAGTTTTAGATTTCTAAAACTCTATCTCATAGAATTCGAAATCCAAACTTATTCCTTTTAGATTTGATCCAAACCACCTTCCATGTAAGAAAGAAGAGAGGAGACCTTTTGTGAACGTGGGAGAGATCTGAGAGAGGGCTTTTGTCACACAAAATAAGTGGAGATTGACGTTGAATAAGAGAGAGGGCGTGGAGAAGGCTTATGTGGCGCAAGGTGGAATCCTAGTCCTACTAGGATTCTGTCTCATAACTTGTTTTAATTTGGTTTCCCAAACCAAATCAAATCAAAATTAGATCAACCCAATTAAAATAGGTCTTAATCCAATTAAGAACCTAATTTAATCAAATTAAATTAGATTTAAATCTGATTTAATTTTCTAATCAAATTAGAAATTAGATTGACCCAAGTCCTAGTTGAACTAGGACTAGTTTTTCCTTGCACTTGGCTTATCCAATAAATCAATTGGACTTGATCCAATCAAGCCCAAACCAAATCTAATTAAATTATATTTAATTAGACTTAATCTCAGCCCATTGGCTTAATCAAATTAAGCCAATTAGTAATCAAATTGCTAATCGATCCTCCTGCAACACTTGTACTGGGTTAAATGTCAATCGTATTGATCATTTAACCCTAGAACGATTCTTAATCGTTGATCAACCATCCGATCGGATCATGAACTCTAATGTGTATGACCTCATAGGTCCGAACCTAAGCCGGTAGCATAGGAACAAATTTCTATACCAATCGAAGTGACCATCTAGCAATGGTACCCGACGATCGGATAGGTCGAATGTGTAGAACAACATCCTTAGAACCCATGCGGATATAGTTTTCATATAATTCATCCCCTTGACCAAAATGATCATAGGACACCCCAGAGCTCAACTGTCAACTCTGATCAGGTTGTCCACATTGTATTTCATTTGGTCGTGAACAGTTTTAAGGACTAATCGATAAATCTTCTCTTTATCGAACTTAAATAGTCCTAAGGACTTCATCATAACAACGGAGTTCATTAGAAGATGAAAGCTTATGATGAAGATGCCAAATATATTTTATTTATTAATAAATCAATTACAATACTTGGTTGCTCAACCGTCAGCAGCTTGACGATTGGCTTTTTGGGACACATTTCCCAACATCTCTTAGGTGTCTCCACACCGTAGACTCAAGACTCATCTACCTTAAGCAAGCGATCGTACACCAACTTTTCGGATCGATCACCATCCTCGTGATGATCCTATGGTCAGGAACAGTTTATGAGTTAGTTTTGTAAATTCATGCCTTAAATTTTCAACTCTTAAAAATATGAATTTACATTCCCACTAACTCAAAGAATATATCACAGACACAATGTACACAATGTGATAGAAGAATAACCTTTTTATTCATTTATAGTCAAAATTACAAATTTGCCCTTGGATCTGTACCAGAATGTATCAGCCGATCTGGCATCTAGGGCACACATCTAACAAATTCCCACTTGACCTAATGCCAATTGGCTACATATCTAAGTCTCATCTTCTCAAGATGGGCTTCTATCTTCTGTTGGCCCAATGGCTTAGTCAGTGGATCTGCCACATGGTCTGTGGAGTCGACTCTCTTGACCTCGACATAACTTTTTTCGAGATAATCACGGATCAGATGGAATCGCCGCTCGATGTGCTTGGACTTCTGGTGAGACCTTGGCTCCTTAGCTAGGGCTATGGCGCCATTATTGTCGCAGCAAAGAGGTATGGCATCCGATGACATCACTCCAAGCTCTGTAGCAAATTTCTTGTACCAGAATGCCTCCTTTGCAGCTTCCGATGCAGCAATATACTCTGCCTCCATGGTAGAATCTGCAATTACCGTTTGCTTGAAATTCTTCCAGCTAACTGCACCACCATTGCAAATGAACAGACTCCCAGATGTCGACTTTCGATCATCTATATTAGACATAAAGTCTAAGTCTGTAAATCCCTGAATCTGGAGTTCTCCATTCCCAAAGACTAGAAATATATCCTTAGTCCTTCTCAAATACTTAAGGATACTTTTCACAGAAGTCCAGTGCTCTTCGCCTGGATTCAACTGATATCTGCTTGTGATACTCACAGCATGGGCTATATCAGGTCGTGTACATAGCATGACATACATGAGGCTCCCTATTACCGAAGCATAAGGGATCTTGCTCATGCGTTCAATCTCCTCAGGTGTGCTAGGGCACATCTTCTTAGAGAGATGAATGCCATGTCTAAAAGATAATAAATCTCTTTTGGAGTTTTCTATGCTAAACCTTTTTAACACCTCCTCTATGACATCTTCTGTGAAAGTCCGAGCATCCTATTTGGTCTATCTCTATAGACCTTAATACCCAGTATAAAGGATGCCTCTCCTAAATCTTTCATATAGAACTCCTTAGACAACCATACTTTGACTGAGGTCAACATGGAAATGTCATTCTCAATTAAGAGGATGTCATCCACGTACAATACGAGGAAGACAACTGCGCTCCCACTGACCTTTTTGAACACACATGGTTCCTCCTTGTTCTTGATGAAACAAAATATTTTGATCACATCATTGAAACAAGTATTCCAACTCTGAGATGCTTGCTTAAGTCCATAAATGGACCTTTGCAGTTTGCAGACCTTGTGATCATCATCACTGGATGTGAAACCAAGCGGCTGTTCCATATAGATATCTTCCTCAAGATATCCATTTAAGAACGCCGTTTTCACGTCCATCTGCCATATTTCATAATCAAAATAGGCTGCAACAGTAAGCAATGTGTGGATGAATTTTAGCATGGCTACGGGCGAGAAGGTATCCTGAAAGTCAATACCTTCGCACTGACTATAATCTTTCGCTACGAGCCTAGCCTTGAATGTCTCCACATTCCCATTTGCACCTATCTTTCTCTTGAAGATCCATTTACACCCAATAGGTACAATACCTTCAGGTGGATCTACCAAGGTCCAGACTTAGTTTGAGTGCGTCGAGTCAATTTCTGATCTCATTGCCTCTAACCATTTTTTGGAGTCGATATCTGATATCGCCTCGTCATAGGTCTTGGGATCATCACCATGAACCCCATTTTCCGTGAGAAATATTTTCTCTACATCCTCTTGTATGGTACCTAAGTACCTTTCAGAAGAATAAAAAATTCTAGTCAATCTACGAGGTGGAAGAGGTTGTGTTAGGACTGGTTCTGATTGATTAGGTTCCTCAGGTTCTTTAGCTCATTGCTCTTGGGAGATATTCTCCTAGAGCTTAATTATTCTTCCGATGCCACCATCTTGAATAAATTATTTTTTAAAAAAAATAGTATTTCGACTCACAATCACATTATGGTCTTTTGGAATATAAAAATAATATCCTAATGACTCTTTAGGATATCCAATGAATCGAGCTCTAAAAGATCTGAACTCTAACTTGTCCGTCTGCTGTCTCTTGACATGAGCCAGACAACCCGAAATTCTGAGATGATTCAGACTTGGCTTCTTACCATGCCATATCTTATACGGTGTGGTAGGAACGGTTTTAGAGGGAACCCTATTCAATACATAAATTGCTGTCATGAGACAATGTCCCTAAAGAAATTTCGGGAGGTCTGTGAAGCTCATCATGGAACGGACCATATCTAATAGGATCCGATTTCTCCATTTTGAAACCCCATTGAGTTGAGACGTTCCAGGTGGAGTCTATTGAGAGACTATACCATTGTCCTTAAGATAGTCTAGAAATTTTCGACTAAGGTATTCACCTCCTCAATCTGATCGAAGAACCTTAATGAGCTTTCCTATTTATTTTTCTACCTCATGTCTGAATTCTTTGAATCTTTCAAAGGCTTCAGACTTATGTTTCATTAGAAACACATATCCGTACCTAGACATATCATCGGTAAAAGTAATGAAGTAGACAAAGTTGCCTCTAGCCAGCACATCAAATGGGCCGCACACATCCATATGTACTAGGGCAAGTAGGTCTGTGGCCCTTTCCTCATGTCCCACAAAAGAGAGCTTGGTCATTTTGCCTTGAAAGCATGATTCACAAACTGGATATGACTCAAAAGTCAACGGACTCAGTAGCCCGGATTTCTTCAATTTGTTAACCCTGTCTTCCACTATATGACCTAGCCTTAAGTGCCACAGATACTTATCATTTAGACTATCTCTAGACCTTTTAATTCCTATGGTATTCACATTTTGCTCAATATTAAAAATAGATACATCAACATGTAACTAATAGAGACCATTAATAACAAAACTATTTGCAACTTTATTATTTTCATAAAATATGTTACAATGATCCTTATGAAAGCTAATCACATAGCCTTCTTATGCTAAACATGAAATAGAAATCAAATTTCTGCTTGTTGCAGGCACATAATAACAGTCTCTTAAAACTAAATCTAATCTTAATGGTAACCGCAGAGGATAGGTTCCTACGGCCACAGCAGCAACTCTTGCTCCATTTTCAACACGTAGAATCATCTCCCCATCCCTCAGCCTCCTGCTCTCCTCAAGATCCTGCATAGAAGTGCACAAATGAGTACTAGAACTAGTGTCAAGCACCCAACTAGATGCAGAAGAAATCGTAAGATTAGATTCGATAATGAGCATACCTCCAAAAGGACCATCTTTCTTGTTCTTCAGGGTGGTCAGGTACTGAGGACAGTTTCATTTTCAATGGCCTTCTGACTGACAGTGGAAACACTTTCCCTTTTCAGAAGCCTTCTTCTTCGGTCCTGTCTTCTTGTTCTTGCCATCCACCTTCTGCTTCTTCACGGACTTCTTTTTCTTTTCAAAAGACTTTCTCTTGGAAGAAGTCCGCTCCACAGTAAGAACTGAGCCTTTTGAACCTTTCATTGAAAGCTCAGCCGTAACTAGCATATTCATTAACTCGACTAAGGTACATTGCATCTTATGTATATGGAAGTTCATGATGAACTGACCATATGCATCGGACAAGGACTGAAGGATCACATCAATCTGAAAATCCTTGTCTAAGATGATACCGAGCTTCTAAATCTCCTCAAGATCCTTGATCATTATCAAACAATGATCTTGGACTGACTGCCCATCACGCATCTTGGCCTTAAAAAGTCATTGACAGAGTTGATACTTGGCCGCACAACTTTGTTCACCAAACAACTCTTGTAGGTGAGCCAACATTTGGCGGGTAGTCAAAATATTTTCATGTTGGCGCTGCAAATCATCAGACATTGCACCCAATATGTAGTACCTGACTTTGTTATCATCATCCGTCTACTTTTTCAGAGATGCTCTCTGTTCAGCAGTCGGACGTGCTGGCATGGCAGGTGGGTCCTGGTCCAAGACATGAGTCAATTTTTTAAAATCTAGAATAATTCTGTAGTTTCTCAACCAATCCTTAAAATTTGGTCCAGTCAGTCTATGAGTGTCTAGAATTTTGGTCAGGGGGTTTGAGGCAGACATGTTTCTTATAGAGAGTCAAAAGTTTCTAGTTAGATTTTATAATCAGACTCAACCAATTTATTTAGAATTTTTATTTTTTAAATAAATTAGGCTCCCACTATTTTCTCAGATCCCTACACTCTCTTGGTAGAGATGTGAAAATCTCTGTGATCAGTGATTTCTAGTGGGTGGTGCGGTCTCACCGACTGGCTCTTCACCTCACCTAATAGTTATTAGTGATGGGTCAATCGATGAGTGGACAACTCTTGTCCAATAATTCTCTAATCATGGTGCACCCAAAACTTGGTCTCTAATTCATGAAGCTCACCGTATTCGAGATATTGCTCCAATCCTTAGTTAAGCCAAACCCACCATTTGTACGAACTAGATTCCTGATTGGGTCCCTCACCATATCCAAAATTTTGAGCCCAACCCATCCTCTAGTCCGTAGCATCCAATGCCTAATGGACATGGTTGCATCTTTCTAGTGCAATTGAGTCACTGTAACCAGTCGAGAATAATCAACCCTGGAAAGGGCCCGCACATCCACAATGGTGGAAGACCTAGACTTAATATTTTCTTAAGAAGATTTGATTTAGGTCTCTTTAAACTTGACTTGACATAGTCATAACAATTATGACTAACCTAGTGACATGGATCAGCTCGAATTGTTAGCCACCTCAAATCAGAACTGGGTCGACACATATGGCCAGGTAAGTGAGATCGGTGGGAGGGATATGCCATTAACTCGACAAGAATGCATTCGAGTCGAGTAGCTCTCAATTAAAAACCAGTCGGTCGTATCTGCCCAACTTACCTTAGACACCAAATTGTCGAACCAGAACTAACTAGGTTAGCCTACAATCCAGGCTCTAACCACTGAGCCAAATTAGGTCTTAACTTGATTGAGTCACATCTAAATATGATTCGACCTTGACCCAAACTTAATCCTATTAGGTTGGTCAATTATTAGCTTTCATGATCCCACCTAACCAACTCTTGATTCGATTTGATCAACCGCTAGACCTAATTGAGCTACCCAAGCCCGAATCCAATCTTATGAAAATATCTTAGATTTGAAATTATCAATTTTAGACCTAACTTAATTTCATAAGCTCAATACATTAATTAAGTTTGGGTTCATAAACAAAGCATGTAAAATAAATCTTTGGATTTCAGGATCTAGGATTTTGCAGAAAAGTAAGTTTTGATTTTTGATTAAGGATGAACGTGCAGCACCCCTACACGTCATATGAACACCCCATTGAATGGAAAGAGAGGGTCTTAAAATTTTACTTTGTTCTTATGACCGGACGGCCATGAGAAACACCTTAATCAGAAATATAAATTTAACTACAAAACTAGTTAGATCTAAATTAACATATCACATATACAATTTAAGATCTAACTAATACATGCTTTGCATACATCTCATGTATCAAAAATTAATCTAATTAACATGCTTTCAGATCTGATATATCACATGTAATATCTAAAAAATAAAATTTAAATTAAACTATTCAAAATAAAAACTATTCTAGACAAGTTACTAGAACAATTCTACAACTAGTCTAGGTATGCAACAGATCAATTTTATAAAATAATTAAAATTTTATTTTTTGATCTGATTATAATAATTATAATATCAAAAAAATAGAGAATAAATTATATTTAATTTATATTTTAATCTCATTAAAAATATAAAACTTAAGACTATTCATGGATTCAATTAATCCTAGTCTAGTTATGCATCTCATGCATGTTAGATATTCTTAGATTTAATTTTAAATATTTTGATTTCAGATCCTATCATATCTGATATGACATCTGAAATTATTTAATATTAAATAAATTAAAATTAAAATTAGATCTAAAATAGATCTGAAATAGAGCCAACAGTCTGGCTCTGATACCACTTGAAGGGAAAATCGTCTTTTTCTTGTATAGGATCTTTCAGATTTCATCAAATCTAGGGCAGAATAAATTAAAATTTTTTATCCTATACTATTTTAGATCTAATATCTATTATATTTAATTTTATTATCTGATATTTAAAATCTAATATTAAATCTAAAAGTATGAGAAATATAGACATACCTCAAGGGTAATCTAATTACCCTGTAGATGATCGCAGCACTGCCTGAGGTTCTGATGTAGCCACGCAAGTGCCTGGACTCTACCAGTATCTACTCAGGTAGGATCTAAAACATCTTCTCCTCACAATTCTATGCTCCAAAAATTAGATCAATATCTAATTTGGAAGTACTTCAAAACTCCTTTTGAAGTTGGAGCAGCAGCCTGTCGAAGATGTCCTGTATTCTTCTGTTCCAGGCATCACCACACCTTGTACCTTTGCTTGATGAATGTCCAACTTCTTGGACATAAATAGAGAAGAAAGAAGAGTAGGGAGGATGTGGAGAAGAGGGAAGGGGGTGGCAGCTAATAGGTTTTCTGCATAAAATAAGTTCTATCCATGAAACCCTAGGTGCAGCAGGGTTTATATAGATCCTGTATGCTGCGCAGTGCCACATCATTCGACCAATCAAAAAATTCTAATAAATTTTGAAAAAATTTTGATTGGTGGAGTGATGTCATCTGATCATATCAGATAAGAATCTCCATACTCTCTCCTATGTTGGCACCAACATTGGATAAGCACAAATAAGGTGGCACCAAAGAGTCCAGGTTTATCAGGACTCTTTGGTTTTTATCTATTTGGGGTGCTCACTTAAATCCAATTGAGCTCATGCCATAATTTGATTATGGCATCTAATTTGAAGTGGTTTGGACATGTGGACACTCCACAAAAATCCTCCAATGAATTTTCTTCAGTTTAAGACCCATATGTCAACTTTTGACAGATGTCCTAAAATGAAATTGGCAGGTGCTAGAAATTAGCAGGTGTTGTCTTAAATTCATCTCATAAATTAAGACAAGCCTTTTCTAAGCTGGACAAGCTTCAATTAGAATGAGAGAAACCTTCTCAAGGTTCTCTGGATGAGCTAGATCACATTTGGCTCAGTAGAGACAGAAAAGATTACATAAGGAGAAAGTTAGGCTCAATCGAGTGCTAGCACGATTTCCTTGAACCTAATTGGATCTTATCCAAATTAATTGGGGTAGCCCAATTGATGACATCCAGACCCTAACCCTTGTTTGTGTGACCCAGTTAGATTCAATTCTGTATGGTAATGAGATATATCATGATCTCATCATCGACATCATCGAAACTCCTTTCGATGGATCAGAACTCTTCTGATTCAGACAATTAGAATGATCGATCATCAAAATCATTCTAATTGCTCTCAAAATCCACCAGTGACACCTAACAGTATATGATGACAACCTATCAGAACTAAAGATGAACCTCTTGGTGCAGCTACCTGTGTGATTGAGTTCCTCTATCATGAGTCCCGACTGAATTAGGGTTAAGGTGAACTCGTCAAACCCAACATCAGTCATATGAATCAATCGATCGATCCGAGTTTGATGTGAAACCCAATGGAAAACTCTTTTCCATTATTTCACTCTACCATGGCCATGGGCTTAAGGACTCGATCTTTCAATCATCATAGGACTACTCCTCTCATCTATCGAGGTTGATAGATCCCATCTTGGTGTGATATGGTTCCTATAATGGATATGCTACAGCTAACATACACCTCAGGGTTTCGAATGGCTAGAAGATCGAGTTATGGTGTAGTCAAACTATAACACACTCAAGGTGAACCATCGATGCACCTCAGGTCAAAGAACTAGACACACAACTACAGCATCGAGCTAGTCATCGATGAGAAGGTAGACTTCCTTATGACTGCTCGAGGGGTCACGCTCAGTACTCTCGTTCTCAATGAATATCTGTACTCTCGCTCTGATGTCTCCACACTGTAGAGTCAAGACTCATCTATCCTAAGAAAGCGATCGTACACCAATTTTTCAGATCGATCACCATCCTCGTGATGATCCTATGGTCAGGAGCAGTTTATGAGTTAGTTATGTAAATTCATGTCTTAAATTTTTCAACTCTTGAAAATATGAATTTACATTCCTACTAACTCAAAGGATGTATCACCGACACAATGTACACAATGTGATAGAAAAATAACCCTTTTATTCATTTATAGTCAAAATTATAAATTTGCCCTTAGATCTGTATAGGAATGTGTTAGTCGATCTGGTATCTAGGGCACACATCTAACACATACACCATTGATCTTCATGGACTCCATCTCAGATTTTATGACCTCAAGCTATTTCTAAGAATTAAGCCTTTGCATGGCATCCATATAGATGATTGGATCCTGATCGTTCTTATCTAGTTCGATAGACACCATTTCGGATCAAAAAATTATAGTATCTATCCGGTTGACATATTACTCTACTGGATCTCTTTAATGGTGCCTCTACAAGCTCAGCATTCAATTCTCCAATCAAATTTGATTTTGTATGTGTCGATTCTTCTACCTCATGAACTTCACCAAGTTTAATTTTGCTGGTATTAGTTTCTTTTTCAAAAAACTCTTTTTTCAAAAAGACTACCTTATTACTGACGAACACCTTTTTGTTCTTCAGCGAGATAGAAGCAATATCCTTTAGTTTTCCTTGGATATTCTATGAACAAGCATTTATCAAACTTTAATCTAAGCTTATTTATCTTTAAATGCTTGACATAAGCTGAACAATCCTAAATCCGAAGGTGTGAGAGCACCAGCCTATACCCTATCCATATCTCATATGAAGTTTTATTGACAAACTTGCTCAAAATCTTATTAAGTATATAGCAGGTAGTTTTAAGAGCGTATCTCCAAAAGAAGATTGACAGATTTACAAAGCCCATCATGGACCGAACCATATCTAATAAGGTTCAATTCCTCCTTTCAGACACCCTATTATGTTGTGATGTTCCAGGAGGGGTTCATTGTGAGGGAATCTCATTCTCTTTTAGATATATCAGAAAATCATTGGTGAGATTTTCACCTCTTCGATCTAACCGAAGAGTTTTAATACTCTTTTCAATCTATTTTTCTACTTTACTATGGAATCATTTGAACTTTTCAAATGATTCAAATTTATGCTTCATAAGGTAGATGTACCTATATCTCGATAGGTCGTCTACAAATGTAATGAAGTAATAGTATCCTCCTCTGGCACCTATATTTATAGGTCTACATACGTCACTATGTATTAGACCTAGAATATCACTGGCTCATTCATCTTTTCTCTTAATAGGTAACTTGATCATTTTACCCAATAGACAAGATTCATAGATTGGTAATGATTCACAATCATTAATTTCAAGGATATCCTCCTTGATTAATCTATCTATCCTATTTTTGTTCACATGACCCAGCCTACAATACCAAAGATAAGTATCACTGATATTATCCAACTTTGGATGTTTATTCGATGTGTACATTATACTAACAGATTATGATAATAACTATATATCATATTTTAATTATCTATACATAATTATAGTATCATTCACAATGATATTACAAAAATCATCCTTTATTAAAAATTTAAAATCAAGTTTGGCCAAAAAATCTACAGAGATGACATTCATTAGAAAGGAAGGATAATAATGACACTCATCTAACATGACACTACTAAACTCAAAAATAAGCTACATAGTTTCTAAAGCTAGAACTAAATCAAGACTTCCATCTCCAACATTCAAGAATCACTCATCCTTTCTAAATTTTCTATTGACCTACAGTCTCTACTATTAGATTTTTCATGTCAGAGCATGCATATATGTTTCAATTTTTTTTCTAAATAATATAGTGGAATAGAAAATTAAAATACCTTTTAATCTAGATCATGCATGTATAAAATATAAAGTACTAGGATCTACTTCATATGCTGAAATTGAACATATGCTGAAATTGAATATGTAATCGAATCACATACCTGTTTCGCAAATCTTTTCTTCAAATTTAGATTTGCAAGAGAATAGATTCTTTCTTAGCCGTGCAAGTATCCAACCTCTATAGGTATCTACTCAGAATCAGTATGGAATAATCCTCTTTGGTATTGATTTTTTTTCTCTAAGAAAAATCAGTCTGCGAATTCGAACCAAGTCTGGATTGTGATCAACTCTTCAGTCCTTTCCTTGATCTTCTTCTTCTCTTCTTTTCTTGCTTTTCTTTCCTAAATTATACAGCAACCAAGGATTAGAACCAGCAAGAAATATAGGATGCCCAAACACCTTTGGGTGTTGAAGATGAAGGATGCCCAAGCTTGGGCGTTGGATCTCCAAGGAAGAAGAGAGGGAGAAGAGAAAGAGGAGGGCGTGGGCTCTTGAAGGGAGGTGTGGGGCTGCTGGTTGAATTACATAAAGGCCTTAAGAAAGGCTCCTTTAAATAGACATAAGGTTTGAATCCTATTCAAAACTAAACAATTACTTAATATAAGTCCTACTTGCATTAGGAATCTTTATTCCTTTAGTTATTTGACTCTCTTTAGGAGACCCTTTAGATGCCAACTATTAGAGCCTTTGCATCCATAAAAACACACCCAACATGGCACCCATGGGATGCCTCATGCTGATCCTACATGCCCTCTAATGGGTGGACATGACTTGATCAAATCAAGTAGCGTCCAATTAAAACTATTAAGAAAATTAATTAAGGACTTGAACCCTTAATTCATTTAATCCAAAATCTTAGGTACCCAACAATTGGACGTCAATGAATCTAATTCATATAGGTTATTAACAGATAATTAAATTTGAATTAATCTTATCAAATAAAAAATTTAAACGTAAAGAGAAAATTGGTCTAACCATGTGCTAGCAAGGTTATCATGAACCCAATAGGATTTCTCTAAACCCAATTGAGACTTCATAAGCTCAATTGCTTATTCCAGATCTAATTTATTTGTTGTGTGACCTTATAGGTTCAATTTTATCTGGTAGTGAGATATATAATTATCTCTATCATAATATCATTGAAATTTTTTTCAATGGGTCGGAATAATTTCACTCTAACTCATCAAAGATTGTCGATCCTAAGCAACTCTAGTGAGCTCTCACAATTCATCAGTGATATCTAGCAGTATGTAGTGGTAATCCAGTAAAATCGAAAAGAACCTCAAGATATAGTTTACGTGTGATTCAATCCTTCTACCATGAGTCCTGACTAGATGGCAGGTCATAGATAACTTATCAAATCTCATCATTAATCATATGATAGATTCGATCAGTTCAAGTCCAATTATGATCCTTATGAAAACTTTTTTCATCAATCACATTGCTGTGGCCACAGGCTCTTGGACTTAGCCTCTCAAATCTTATAGGACTACTCCTTTCTATCAAGATCGATAGATTCCATCTTGATGTGTACCTTACTTCTACAATGGATCAAATATCGCCAATATCTACTACAAAGTCTTATTGAAATCATGTTTATATGTCAGTCAAACTTCAGTAGCTTCACTGCGAGCAGTCATACCATCGTAGGTCAAAAGACCATTCACACAACTACAGTATCGAGACAATCACTGACAATCGAGTAGAAATTCAAGTGATCTCTCGTATGGTCACACTTAGTACTAGTTATTCTCTAATAACTATCCGCACTCATCACTCAGTGTCTCTACACTATAGACCAGAGAATCATCTAATCCAAAGAAAGTGATCTATGTGCCGGTCTATCCAAATCGATCACCGTCCTCATGATGATACTATGACCGAAAGCTTTTAAGAATTAAATACATATCTCTAATTCTTAATACTTTGAGAATATGTATCGAAATATTAATTTCATGGATGATTCAAAGATATATCACACAAGAATGAAAAATAAACTTATCATTTTATCGATCAAATCAATGTATTAAGTATAAAATTATATCCTAACTTTATTTTAATATGTCAGCCATATTGACTTCTAGGACATACATCTAACAATCTCTCACTTAGATTAAAGCCAATTAGCCACTAATCTAAGTCCCATCTTCTCAATATGTATTTCCATCTTCGGCTAGCTCAATTGCTTTGTCAGCGGATTTGCCACGTTGTCCGTGGAGTCTACTCTTCGCACCTTGATATATTTTTTTTCGAGATAGTCGCGTATAATATGATACCACCGTTTGATGTGCTTTGATTTTTGATAAGATCTTGGCTTCTTAGCAAGTGCTATGGCTCCATTATTGTCACAGTAAAGTGGTATGGCATCTGATGTCATAATCCCAAGTTCTGCAATAAATTTTTTGAACCAAAAGTCTTTCTTTGCAGCATCTGAAGCAGCGACATATTCAGCCTCTGTAGTCGAATCCGCTATAATAGGTTGCTTGGTACTCTTCCAGCTGACTGCGCTATCGTTGCATACGAACACATATCTTGACGTAGACTTTCTATCATCAGGATTAGACATGAAGTCTGAATCAGTATACCCCTCAACTTACAACTCAGAATCTCCTTCAAAGATCAAGAATAAATCCTTAGTTCTTCTCAAGTACTTAAGGATGTTCTTTACAGCTATCAAGTGCTCCTCATCTTGATTCGACTGATACCTGCTCGTGACACTCACAGTTAGGGCAATATCAGGTCGAATACATAATATGGTATACATGAGGCTCCTTATGACTGAGGCATAAGAAATTCTACTCATGCACTGAACTTCCTCAGATATGGTCGGACACTTTATCTTGAAAAGATGAATACCATGCCTAAAAGGTAAAAGTCCTCTTTTAGAGTTTTTTATACTGAACTTCTTCAACACTTTTTCTATGTACAGCTCTTGTGACAGATCTAGCATCCTTTTAGATCTATCCCTATAGACTTTTATTCCAAACATATAGGATACTTTCCCTAGATTTTTCATGGAGAATTCTTTTGACAACTATCTTTTGATCGTGGTTAATATGAAAATTTTATTTTCAATGAAGAGAATATCATCTACATACAATACGAGAAATATTATTGTACTCCCACTGATCCTTTTATATACATAAGGTTCCTTTTCATTCTTGATGAAGTCAAACGATTTGTTCATATCATCAAAATGATGATTCCAACTCTAAGAAGCTTGTTTGAATCCGTATATGGACCTTTGCAGCTTGCAGACTCTATGATCATCATCACTAGATGTGAAACCTAAAGGCTGCTCCATATAGATATTTTCCTCAAGATATCAATTTAGAAAAGCAGTTTTCACATCCATCTGTCAGATTTCATAATCATAATAAGCTATAATAGCAAGCAAAGTATTGATGGACTTCAGTATGGCTACAGATGAAAAAATTTCTTGATAGTCAATGCCCTCGCACTGGCTATAACTTTTTACCATAAGCCTAGCTTTATAGGTCTCTACCTTACCATCGGCACCTATTTTTCTTTTGTAGATCTATTTACACCCAATGGGTACTATATCCTCGGGTGGATCCACTAAGGTCTATACTTGATTCGAATGCATTAAGTTAATTTTTGACTTCATTGCATCTAATGATTTCTCAAAATCGATGTCAGACATCGTCTTGTCAAAGATATTAGGATCATCACCATGACCCTTAGCTTCCATAAGGAATATTTTCTTTATTTCCTCCTTAAGTATACCCATGTACCTTTCAAGAGGTCGGAAGATCCTACTAGATCTATGGGATGGTTGAGGAAATTCAACTATTGGCTCATGAATAATGGGTTTCTGAGGATCTATAGCTCTTTACTCTTCAAGGATTTTCTCTTCAAGCTCAACTAACCTCCCACTGCCACTATCCTAGATAAACTATTTTTTTAAGAATATGATGTTCTGACTCACAATCATATTGTGATCTTGTGAAAAATAGAAGTAGTATCTCATTAATTTTTTTAGATATCCTATAAAATGAGCTATTACAGTTTTATCCTCCAATTCATCAGCCATCTATCTTTTAACATAGGCTGGACATCTCCAAGTCTTAAGATAATCTAGACTCGGCTTCTTATCATACCATATCTCATACGGTGTGGTAGGAATAAATTTTGATGGAGCCTTATTCAATAGGTGAATGAAAGTTAATAAGACATATCTCCAAAGATATAAAGGTAAATTAGTGAAGCTCATCATGGACCTGACCATATCTAATAGGATCCTATTCCTCCTTTCGGATTTCCGTTGAGCTGAGGTATTTCGGAAGGAGTCCATTGAGAGACTATGCCGCTGTCCTTAAGATATTTCAAAAATTTTTAACTAAGATATTCACTTTCTTGATCAGATTGAAGAACCTTAATAGGTTTGCTTGTTTATGTTTCTACTTCATTTCTAAATTCCTTGAACTTTTCAAAGGCTTTAGATTTACATTTGATCAGATACACATACCTATACCTAGATAGATCATTGGTAAAGGTAATGAAGTAGCTATAACTACCCCTGACCTGCACATCAAATGGCCCAAACACATCGGTGTATACCAGGACAAGTAACTCAGTGGCTCTTTCCCCATATCCCATAAAGGGCAATTTGATCATTTTTTCTCGAAGACAAGATTCATAAGCTGGATACAATTTGGATGAAGAAAGCCAAAGATCTCATCCTTTTTCAGTTTGTTTATCCTATCCTCTCCAATATAGCCTAGTCTATGATGCCACAAGTACTTCTGGTTAATTTCATCTCTGGATCTCTTTTAACTTACGACACTCGCTATTTGCTCGTTCAAATTCACATTCACATCAATATGCAAATGATACAGAGTGTCAATTAAAAGATCTCGTGCAACTAATTTATTTCATAAATAAATAAAATAAGTCTTTATTGAAATTAAATTCAAAACCTTCATGTGCCAGCACAGAATGGAATCAAATTTTGACTAGCTATAGGAATAAAATAATAGTCTTTTAAATCTAATCTAAAATCTGATGGTAATCGAAAAGGATAAGTGCTAACGACTTTTGCAGTAACTTTTGCTTTATTGCCGACCCGAAAGATCATGTCACCTTCCCTCAACCTCCTACTTTCTATTAGATCCTGCATTGAGGTACATATATGAGCACTCGAATCAGAGTCCAATACCCAACTAGAAGTAGAAAAAATCATAACATTAGATTCAATTACGAGCATATCTTCTAAAGATTTATCATCCTTCTTATTCTTTAAGCTCTAGAGATAGAGTGGACAGTTCCTCCTCTAGTGGCCTTCAGCATCACGGTGGAAACACTTTCCTTTTGTTTCAGCCTTCTTTGGAATGTCCTTCTTTGGCTTGCTCTTTTTTTTCTGCTTCTTAGCAAATTTTATCTTTTTCTTCCAACTAGACTTTCTCTAGAAAGAAGTCTGCTCCACAGCGAGAACAATGCCCCTTGAATTCTTCAAGGTTTCTTCCATAGTGACTAACATGTTGACCAGTTTGGGTATAGTGCAATCGAGTTTGTTCATATAAAAATTTATAATAAATTGATTATATAAACTTGTAAAGGATTGAAGGATCAAATCCATCAGTAACTCCTTTTGCGTATTAAGTCCGAGCTTCCCAAGTTTTTTAATGTTTTTGATCACTGTCATACAGTGCTCATGGACTGACTGTCCTTCTCACATCTTCAAATTGAAGAATCTCTTGGACACTTCGAAGCACGTTGTATAGCTCTGCTCACCATACAACTCTTATAGGTGAGTGATCATAGCCCTGACAGTGGGCATATGCTCATGCTGACTCTGCAACTCATTTGACATAGATGTTAGCACATAGCACTTGATCTGACTATTTTCATCCATCTACCTTTTATAAGTAGCTCTTTGCTCAGCAGTAGGATGGTTTGGCAACACTAGAGGTTCTTGGTCGAGTACATGACCTAGTTTTTTAGAAGTCAGGATAATCCTGAGATTTCTTAGCCAATTTTTATAGTTAGTTATGATCAAACAATTTGATTCAAGGATGTAGGCTAGAGGATTTGAGGCTAATATTGTTTAACTATGAGAGTAAAGATTCAAGTTAGATTTTTATACTTTAAAATTATATTTACTTCTAGGGACTTTAAGATGCAAACAATGACTCCCACTAATTTTTTGGATCCCTCCACTTTCTGGGTAGAAAATGAAAACTCTAACGCGATAAATAGATTTCTAGTGGGTACTTCAATCCCACCAATACCATATGCCTTATCTAATAGTTATTGGTAATATGCACACTGATGCATGGATAATTCTTTGCCCAGATGCTTCTTAAAGCATGTTGTAATGATTTGATCTCTATGTTATGTGGGTATACCTAACAGTTATTGACCACATTTCTTAGTTAAGCCTGACCCACCATTCACAAGTAGGTGCAAGGCCGTCATTGGATCTCTCACCTAACAATTATTGGGTCCAACCCCATCTTTACCTTGGAGTAACTCTTTGCTAATAGAGTGGTTGCGTGCTTCCGGTGCAACTGAACCATTGTAATCAGTCGAGAACAATCAACACCAGTAGCACGTGTGCACATCTACAATGACAGAAGACCTATGGACTTAGTATTTATGAAGAGATTTAAATTTAGATCTCATCTAATCAGTCATCATATGACCGATCTAATTGGAATGGGCTAAACCAAACCATCAAGCAACCTCATTCAAGACTCAATCTTCCAAATTGGCCAAGTAAGTGGAGATTGGTGAGGGTCCCCTCGTTGTTTTTCTTAGACCTCAATAAATTGATCAGGTAAGCTTACGAAATCAATTAAATAACCACTGTCAATTACTTACCTTAGACTTCAATAGGTCAATTGGTCCAAATAGACTGGCTCTAATGAATCAGGCTCAAGCCATCGAGCCGAATTAGGTCCTTAGGTTAATCGATTCTATATATGAGATTCAATCGATTTGATCAATAATAATTATATGATCATATAACTTAATTGATCTAGTCCCAATCAATATTTGACTCAATTTGATCAATTACTTAATCAAATTAAACTCATTATGTTCAAATCAAAAACTCTAGATAAAATCTAATTATATGATCTAATTTTTAATTTTTTCATAACCAAAACCCTTATGCACAAACATAAATTTTAGATTCTAAAACTAAATATTAGATCTAAATTCTTTACATGAAAGATAAATTTTAAATCATAAAATTAATTTTTAAATTTAATATACAAATATGTATATCATATATGTATGTAAAATTCAGATCTAAATAAAAATTCAGATCATAATATGATATCATATATCTCATATACAAATCATAAATCATATTGAAAATAATTTTTTTATCTAAATATGCAATCATATATCTCATATATGAATCATGAATTAAGTCAAGTTAAATTTTAGATTTATACATGCACCTACATATCACATAATTATAAACTAAAAATTATTCTAGAACAAAATTTAGATCTATGCATGCTTTCACATATCAACTATATATTTTGAAATTAAATTTAAAATAAATTTAAAATTTAAAATACTCATCTATATATCTCATATATAAAAAAAAAATCAGATTTTGAAATACTTTTTAAAATATACAAGTCAATTTCATGCATATGAAATCCGTAGCACTGATACCACTGTTGGATTTTTTGTGTCAGAGCTTGCATGTATGTTTTAATTTTTTTTTCTAAATAATATAGTAGAATAAAAGATTAAAATATTTTTTAATCTATATCATGCATGCATAAAATATAAAGCACTAGGATCTACTTCATATGTTGAAATTGAATATATGCTAAAATTGAATATGTGATCGAATTACATACCTGTTTCGTAATTTCTTTCTTCAAATCTAAATTTGGAAGAGAATAGGTTCTTCCTTAGCCACACAAGCACCTGACCTCTACGGGTATCTACTTAGGATTAGCCTGGAATAATCCTCTTTGGGATTGATTTTTCTTTTCTAAGAATAATTAGCCTGCGAATTTGAGCGAAGTTTGGATCATGATCAACTCTTTGATCCTTTCTTTGATCTTCTTCTTCTCTTATTTTTTTGCTTTTCTTTTCTAGATTATGCAGCAACCAGAGACTAAAACCAGCAAAAAATATGGGATGCCCAAACACCTTTGGGTGTTGAAGATGGAGGACGTCCAAGCTTGGGCGTTGGATCTCCAAGGGAGAAGAGAGTGAGAAGAGAAAGAGGAGGGCGTGGGCTCTTTAAGGGAGGCATGGGGCTCTGGTTGAATTAAATAGAGACCTTAGGGAAGGTCCTTTTAAATAGATATAAGGTTTGAATTCTATTCAAAATCAAACAACCACTTAATACAAGTCCTACTTGTATTAGGAATCTTTATTCCTTTTGATATTTGACTCCCTTTAGGAGATCCTTTAGGTGCCAACTATTAGAGCTTTTGCATCTACAAAAACACACCCAACATGGCACCCATGGGATGCCCCATGCTAATCCCACATGCCCTCTAATGGGTGGACATGTCTAACTTGATCAAATCAAGTGGCGTCTAATCAAAACTATCAAGAAAATTAATTAAGTATTTGAACCCTTAATTCGTTTGATCTAAAACCTTAGGCATCCAATAATTAGAGGCCAATGAATCTAATTTATTTACATTATTAGTAGATAATTAAATTTAAATTAATCTTATCAAATAAGAAATTTAAATATAAAGAGAAAATTAGATCCAACCATGTGCTAGCAAGGCTACCCTGAACCTAATAGGATTTCTCTAAATCTAATTGAGACTTCATAAGCTCAATTACTTACTTCAGATCTAATTCTTTTGTTGTGTCATCCTATAGGTTCAATTCTATCTGGTAGTGAGATATACAATGATCTCTATCATAATATCATTAAAACTCTTTTCAATGGGTCGGAATAATTTCACTCTAACTCATCAAAGATTGTCGATCCTGAGCAACTCTAGTGAGCTCTCATAATTCATCAGTGACACCTAGTAGTATGTAGTGGCAACTCAGTAAAATCAGAAAGAACTTTAAGGTATAGTTCAGGTGTGATTCAGTTCCTCTATCATGAGTTTCGACTAGATGGCAGGTCATGGAAAATCGTCAAACCTCATCATCAGTCATATGATAGATTCGATTAGCTCAAATCCAATTATGATCCTTATGGAAACTCTTTTTCATCAATCACACTGTTGTAGCCACAGACTCTCAGACTTAGCCTCTCAAATCTCATAGGATTACTCCTTTCTATCAAGATCGATAGATTCCATCTTGATATATACCCTACATCTATAGTGGATCAACTATCATCAACATCCACTACAAGGACTCATTGAGACTATATTTATGTATCAGTCAAACTTCAGCATTCTCATGGTGAGTAGTCATACCATCGCAGGTCAAAAGATCATTCACACAACTACAGCATTGAGACAATCACTGACAATTGAGTAGAAATCTAAGTGATCTCTCGTATGGTCACACTCAGTACTAGTTGTTCTATAACAACTACCCACACTCATCGCTTAGTATCTCTATATTATAGATCAGAGGCTCATCTATCACCAAAGGAAGTGATTTGTGTCTCGATCTATCCGGATCGATCACCATCCTCGTGATGATAATATGATCAGAAGCTTTTAGGAATTAAATATATATCTTTAATTTTTAATATTTTGAAAATATATATCAAAATATTAATTTCATAGATGATTCAAGGATACATCACACTTAAATGAAAAATAAATTTATCTTTTTATTGATCAAATTAATATATTAAGTACAAAATTATGTCCTAGCTTTATTATAATGTGTCAGCCATATTGGCTTCTAGGACATACATCTAACATCTGTAATAAATTATGAATATTAATCAGACTTTCGGTATCCAATACCTAGGTAGTAGTATCACAAATAAAGAAATTACAATAAGTTATCATATAAGTACCTTGTGAAGTAACTGATTATTTGTTTCTCTTATTATTTGGCCTGTTTGGATCAAGGAAAGCTATATATACAAGATAGTTCTTTTTCTAATGATCCAGCTTCTTGTAAAAGAAGCATTCTATTTGGCTCTTATCGACTTTTGACTTTTTACTCTGCTTTGGCTTTGGATCGACTACAAGATTCTTCTGCATCTTTTTCATCTTTCTTCTCTTAAAAGATCGATGACTTGCAGACGTACCTTCCACTACATGCATCGGCTCTTTCTGGAGCTGATGGTCCTTCTCGAATGTTTGCAGCAATCCTAGCAAACCATGATAGTTTACTATAGGCTTGATCATTCTGTAATGACTCAAGAAGGATAGATAGAATTTTGATAGCGAATTCAGGATAGCATCTTTGTCCAACTATTCATGTAACGAAATCCAAATTTGCTTAAGCATTCAATCTGCTCGATGATGTATAATACATGATCAGTGATTGATGTCTCCTCTCACATATGAGTATTGAACACAACGCAAAAGATTTTATGTCTCTTCGCATCCTTAAGGGTGCCAAAGGATTTATTTAATATTTGAATTATATTCTCTATTTACGCATCCTCGAACTTACGACTAAGTTCGTCGTTCATAGCTCCCCTCATAATATAATGTACAGTTGTGCAGTCATTGAGCCACTTCAAATAAGTATCTCTTATAGCACGAGGTGCGTTAATAGTAGATTCTTTGGATACTGGATCCGTAAGCACGTACAAGATTTTTTTTGTACTCTAGAATAATTTTTAGCTTCTGATACTAGCTATCAAAGTTAGATCCGATAAGCTTGTTATTGTCAACAGTAAATAGAGCGATAGTGTGTAGGCCATAGCTAAAAAAAAAAAAAAATCTATTAGTATATAAATTAATCTTTAATCCTAAAGATATGAACTTTACTCTAAAGGTTCTCTCACTATTTTATATGAATTGATAGCCTCTACCTCCAATTCAAAAAATTACATTAATTTCTTAGTGGGTACTAGAATCCATATAGACTGTATTTGGGCTCGAGTGTGGCTCGACCAACTTAGAGCATCCATTGGTAGGTTTCTAATCAATTACTTCTTCAAACAACTTTTAACAATTAAGTTTTGCCCCAGACATCTCTTCAACAGGCATGTGGTGTCTCCACTAAAAATTTTGGTTAAGTCCAACCATTAATATGACTACATCAAGCACATTCAATAAAAGAATATCTAAGCCTGAGTGTGGCTCGATCAATTTGAGCATTGATCTGAAGGGCACAATAAAATAGTCATATGATGAATGATAATTTCAATACTCAATAGACACCAGACGTGTGGTACATCCAATATCTATTTAAAATATTAGACTCATTATCACGCATCTTAATGGGAGGCTATGAACTAGTTATCTCTATAACTGTATCATTTTAAGGACCTAATAATTTAGATGATTTGATTTAATGATTTGAGAATAAGAGAAGAAATTGATCTGTAAATCATAAATCTTTGTTAGAATATTAGATAGGGTTGCATGTATAGATTTCAAAATTTTTTTGAAGTAACAACAGAAATGATCTAGGTTAAATCTTTTAACCCCACATGCAATAGATCTAATCTATATATATCTAAGTCTTGGATTAAAGACATATATATAATCTAAAAATAAAATAAAAAAAATTGAGATCGAATCTCAATACCATGCACGGATTGAAATACACCGCAATCGATGATCCTAGATCTGAAGGTTTCTAAGCCATACACGTGTCCGACCTCTATAGGTGTCCATCGAGATCAATCTTGAATCTTTCCTCTCGTTATAGATCCATCTTCTCCAAGATGAATCTCAGCCTTTTGGATCTTTGATCAACTCTTGATCTTTGACCGTGATCTCAATGCTTGAACTGCAGCCTTTCTCTTTATTCTTTGCTATAGAATAAATCACCCTCAACTGTAGAATACAGTATTCTTCACCTAGATTCTCAAGTACTTAAAGATGTTCTTCATAGCAATATAATATTTTCAAGTACTCACGGCAAGGGCTATATCAGTCGTATACGTAACATGACATACATGAGGCTTGTTGATCAGGGGATGGATGAGCTGGTAACACAGGCGCATCCTATTCTAGGATATGAGTTAGCTTTTTAGAACTAAGAGTGATTCTCAAATTCTAAAGTCAGACTTTGTAGTTTGTCTCGATCAATCTATTTATGTCAAGGATATAGACTAAAGGATTTGAACTCGATATTATTATCTACAGAGAGAATAGTTTTTAGTTAGATGTTTGTATTTATTAAATATTTGTTCTAGGAACTTTTCAAATCAAACAAGGCTTCCACTATTTCCTCGAATCTCCCACACTCCTCGAGTAGAGAAACAAAAATCTATATGCGATTGATTTCTAGTGGATACTACGATCCTACTGATCTATACATACCTCACCTAATAGTTATTGGTGAGCACAGACCAATGAGTGGATAACATCTTGTCTATTACTTCACTAAGCAAGATACACAAGGTTCAGTCTCTAAGTCCTATATGTTAGATGTATATCTTAGAAGCCAATATGGCTGAACACATTATAATAAATCTAGGATATAATTTTATACTTAATTCATTGATTTGATCAATAAAAGATAAGTGTGTTTTACATTCAAGTGTGATCGTCCTTGAATCATCTATGGAATTAATATTTTGATACATATTCTCAAAGTATTAAAAATTAGAGACACGTCTATAATTTCTAAATGCTCCTGATCATAGTATCATCATGAGAATGGTGATCGATTTGGATAGATCGATGCACAGATCGCTTCTTACGAGGTAGATGAGTCTTTGGTCTATAGTGTAGAGACACTGAGCGACAAGTGCAGGTAGTTGTTAGAGAACAACTAGCACTGAGCGTAATTATATGAGAGATCGCTTGGATTTCTACTCGATTGTCAGTGATTCTCGATACTATAGTTGTGTGAATGGTTCTTTGATCTGTGATAGTATGACTGCTTGTAGTCAGGATGCTGGAGTTTGACTAACACATAAACATATTCTCAATGAGTCATTATAGTGGATGTTGATGATAGTTGGTCCATTGTAGGAGTAGAATGTGCATTTAGATGAAATCTATCGATTTTGATAGAGGAGTAGTCTTATGAAATTTAAGAGGCTAAATCTGAGAGTCTATGGCCACACAGTATGATTAGTGGAAAAGAGTTTTCATAAGGATCACAATTGAACTTAAGCTAATCGAATCTATTATATGACTGATGATGAGATTTGACGATTTATCCATGACCTACCATCTAGACGGGACTCACAATAGAGAGACTGAATCATATGTTAACTACACCTTGAGGTTCTTTTTTGATTCTATTGGATTGCCACTACATACTGTTAGGTGTCACTGGTGGATTGTAAGAGCTCACTAGGGTTGCTCAGGATCGACAGTCTTTGATGAGTTAGAGTAAAATTATTCCAACCCATTAAAAAAATTTTGATGATACTTTGATATAGATCATTATATATCTCACTACCAGATAGAATTGAACCTATGGAGTCATACAATAAAGAGATTAGACTTGGAATAAGCAATTGGGCTTATGAAGTCTCAATTGAGTTTAGAAAAATCCTATTGGGTTCAGGATAACCTTGCTAGCACATGGTTGAATCTAATTTTTTTTATATTTAAATTTTTTATTTGATAAGATTAATTTAAATTTAATTATCTGCTAATAACCTAAATAAATTAAATTTATTAGGCTCCAATTATTAGATGCCTAAGATTTTGGATCAAATGAATTAAGGGTTCAAACTCTTAATCAATTTCTTTAATAGTTTTAATTAGGCACCACTTGATTTGATCAAGTTGGGCATGCACACACTAGAGAGGGTGTATGGATCTAATTGGGGCATCTCATGGTAGCCATGTGGCATGTGTATTTGTGGGTGTAAGAGCTCCAAAAGTTGATACCTAAAGGATCTCCTAAAGGGAGTTAAATAACTAAAGGAATAATGATTCGTAATGTAAGTAGGACTTGTATTAAGTGGTAGTTTGGTTTTAAATAGGATTCAAATCTTATGTCTATTTAAAAGAGCCTTCCCTAAGGCTCCTTAGCATTGAATTCCAGCAGCCCATGCTGTTAGATGTGTGCCCTAGATGCCAGATTGATTGACATATTTCTGTACAAATGTAAGGGCAAATTTATAATTTTGACTATAAATGAATAAAAAGATTATTCTACTATCATATTGTGTACATTATGTCTGTGATACATCCTTTGAGTTAGTAGGAATGTTAATTCATATTTTCAAGAGTTAAAAATTTAAGGCATGAATTTACATAACTAACTCATAGATAGCTCCTGACTATAGGATCATCACGAGGATGGTGATCGATCCGGAAGGTTGGTGTACGATCGCTTCCTTAGGATAGATGTATATTGAGTCTATGGTGTAGAGACACCAGAGCGAGAGTATAGGTATTCATTGAGAATAAAAGTACTGAGCATGACCACCTCGAGCAGTCATAAGGAAGTCTACCTTCTCATCGATGACTAGCTCAATACTGCGGCTGTGTGTCTAGTTCTTTGACCTGAGGTACATCGACAGTTCATCTTGAGTGTGTTATAGTTTGACTATACCATAACTCGATCTTCTAGCTATTCAAAATTTTGAGGTGTATGTTGGCTGTAGCATATTCATTGTAGGAACCAGATTGCACCAAGATGGGATCTATCAACCTCGGTAGATGAGAGGAGTAGTCCTATGATGATCAAAAGATCGAGTTCTTAAGCCCATGGCCATGGTAGAGTAAAATAATGGAAAATTTTTTTTATTGAGGTTTCACATCGGACTCGGATCGATCGATTGATTCATATGACTGATGTTGGGTTTGACGAGTTCACCTTAACCCTAATTCAGTCGGGACTCATGATAGAAGAACTCAATCACACAGGTAGCTACACCGAGAGGTTCGTCTTCATTTCTAATGGGTTGCCACCATATACTGGTAGATATCACTGATAGATTTTGGGAGTAATTAGAATGATCTTGATGATCGATCATTCTAATATTCTGAGTCAGAAGAGTTCTGGTCCATCGAAAGGAGTTTCGATGATGTCGATGATGAGATCATGACATGTCTCATTACCATACGAAAATGAACCTAACTGGGTCACACAAATAAGAGTTAGGGTCTAGATATCATCAATTGAGCTAGCCCAGTTCGATTGATTTGGATTAGATCCAATTAGGTTTAAGAAAATCATGCTAGCACATGATTGAGCCTAACTTTCTCTTCGTATAATCTTTTCTATCTCGACTGAGCCAAATATGATTTGACTCAACCAGAGAACCTTGAGAAGGTTTCTCATAGTCTGACTGGAGCCAGTTCAGCTCAAAAAAGACTTATCTTAATTCATGAGATGAATTTAAGACAACACCTGCCACCTGCCATTTTTTGTTTTAAGACATTGGTCAAACATTGACCCATGGACCTTGGACTGAAGGCCACTTGGCAAGAGGTCATTGGAGAGTTTTTGTGGAGTATCCACCTATTAATTTTGCCCTCAAGGTGGGTGCCATATTCAGATTGGGCGTGTGCCCCATGTGGATAAGGATAGAGTCCCATGAGATGAGGACTCTGATCCCTTGATCAACTTGGACTGTGGGGCGCCAATCTCACTATGCTTATCCAGTGTTGGCACCAACAGTAGGAGAGATTGTGGGGATTTTTATCTGATATGATCAGATGACATCACTTCATCAATCAAAATTTTTCCAAAATTAATTAGAAATTTTTGATTGGTCGAAGATGTGGCACTGCATGGCGCAGCAGGGTCATTTAAACCCTGTCTACGCCTAGGGTTGTGAGACTCTACTCAATACCCAGCAAAAGCCTAAATCCTCTCTACTTATCCACACCCCCTCTACTCCTCGCCCTCCCCTCTTCACGTCAAAGAGGTTGGGCATCCATCTGGTGCTTGTCCAAGGCATGGTGGCTTCCTGATTAGAAGGCTACAGAGATTTGTCGAGAAGCTGCTGCTCCAGCTTCAGAAGATCTTTTGAAGATCTTTCAGATCAGATCCAGATCTGATTTTTGGAGCAAAAATTCATGAGGAGAAGATGATCTAGATCTTACTTAAGTGGATACTGGTAGAGGCCAGGCGATTGCGTGGCTATTTTAGAATCCCGGGCATTGCTGCGATCATCTACAGGGTAATCTAGTTACCCTAGAGGTATTTCTCTATTCCTCATGATTTTAGATCTAATTTTAGATTTAATATTAGATAATAAGAATTAGATCTAATAGATCTTAGATTTGAAATATCATAAGATTTTTTTTTTGAAATATTTCACCCCAGATCTCATTAGATTTGAAAGATCCTACAAGGAAAAAGCTAGTTTTTTCCTTCACATGCCTCCCTTAAAAGTTCCCCATGCCCCCTCTTTCTTCTCCCTCTCTTCTCCCCTTAAGGTCTCAATGCCCAAGGGTGCTGGGCGTCCCATATCTCCATGCCCAAGAGAAGCTTGGGCATCCCCTTGCTTGCTAGTTTTCAGGCCTTGATTGCTTTATAATCAAGAGAAGAAAAGCAAGAGAAGAAGAGAAGAAAATATCAAAAAAAAGATCAAAGAGTTGATCATGATTCATACTTCATTCAGATTCGTAGGCTGATTGTTTTTAGAAAAGAAGGATCAACACCTAAGAGGACTATTTCGAGCTAATCTTAAGTGGATATCCATAGAGATCGGGCACTTGCACGGCTAAAGGAGAACCTACTCTCTTTCAGATCTAGATTTGAAGAAAGAAATTGCAAAATAGGTATGTAATTCGATCACATATTCAATTTCAGTATAAATTTAGTATGTATTCAATTTTAGCATATGAAGTAGATCCTTGTGTTCTATATTTTTAAGCATGCATGACTTAGATTAAAAAGAGTTTTAATATTTTATTTTATTATATTATTTAGAAAAAATTTTTTGAAACATACATGCATGCCCCGATATGAAATTTCAATACTGTGGCATCACCTAACAGTTGTTGGCACATTTTTTAGTTAAGTCAGACCCACCATTTACTAGCAAATGTAAAGCCGTCATTAGATTTCTCACCTAACAGTTATTGGGCCCAACCCCATCTCTGTCCCAGGGCATCTAATGTCAATAGAGTGATTATACCTTTTTGATGCAACCAAACCATTGTAACCAGCCGAGAATGTCAACATCAGGAAGGCATCCGTATCTCTACAATGGTGGAAGATCGCTAGAGTTAATATTTAGTAAAAAGATTTAGATTTAGGTCTCTTCTAAGTCATCAGATTTGATATCTAACTGATCAAATTTAGCTCAGCACATTCACATGTCTGACCTATCTAGTCAGCATGGGTGAACTCGATTCAACAAGCAACTTAATTTAAAATTTAATCTTCCAAAATGGCCAGATAAGTTAAGATGAGTAGGGATTCTTTCATTGCTTTCCTTAGACACCAACAAATTAATCAGATTAGATAATGAAATTAATTAAATAATCACTATCTAGATACTTATCTTAGACACCAAATTGGTCGATTAGAATCGATCAGGTTAACCTATTGATCCAGATCTAAACCAATGAGTCAAATTAGGTTTTAAGTTAATCAATTCACATCAAAATGTGAATCGATACAACCAACTATAACTAAACTCAACTTTGAGCCTTTTTGACCTAATCCTAACCAATAATTGATTAGGTTTAATCAATTACTCAAAATCGATAATGGGTTCTAGCCTGATCTAATCAATTGATCCTAATTATAGTTTGATCACTAGACCTTATTTGTTCAACTCATACCCACATGCAATAATATAATTTTTAGATTCTAAAAAGAAATTTTAGATTATGTTTCATTGCATACATTAGTGGCATATGATCTTGAAACAGTTCCAGATCTAAACCTAATGTTATATATCACATATATGAAGTTTTAGATTTAAACTACAAATATATATCACATACATATTAAATTATAGATCTAAAATAAGAATTACACATATCAAATATATGTAAAATTAGATCTAAAATAATAATTAAAATATTTTAAAAATATTTTTCAAAAAAAATTGATTCGCAACAAATTAGGACAATCTTTTCAATATAGGGGGTAAACCCTATATTAGGACAATCTTAAACCAGTCTGATGCAAACTTTTAATCATTCCAATTTTAGATCTAATATGAATAAAGATATATCATATACATCTATTTTTAGATCTAAAAAATTGATCTAAATATTTCAAAAATAAATTTTAAAATCGACCAATCTTGTGCTAGGACAATCTTTTCAATATAGGTGGTTAACCCTATATCAGGACAACCTTATACCAGCACAAGATCAATTTTAAATCATTCAAACTTTCAGATCTAAACCAAACATCAGATTATATATGTCTTAAAAATTGATGGCTTTGATGCCACTATTAGAATATCGGGTAGGGTTGCATGCATAGATTTTGAAATCTTTTTGAAGTAGCAGCGAAAATGATATAGGTTAAACTTTTTAACCCACATGCAATAGATCGAATCGATATCTACTTGTGTCTTGAATTAAAGACATACATATAATCTGAAAATAAAATAAAAAAAATTAAGATCGGATCTTAATTTCTTGCATGGGTTGAAATACACCACAACTGATGATCTTAGATCTGAAGGTTCTTATGCCACACACGTGTTCGACCCCTACAGATATCCATCAGGATCAACCTTGAAACTTTCTTCTTGTTATAGATCCATCTTCTCCAAGATGAATCTCAGCCTTTTGGACCTTTGATTAACTCTTGATCTTTGACCGCGATCTCAACATTTGAACTGCAGCCTTTCTCATTGTTCTTTGCTATAGAATAAATCACCCTCAACTCAGACGTGTGGGAATATGGGATGCCCAACTCTTGAGCATTGGGAAGAGAGAAGGAAGAGGAGATGGCATGGACATGGAGAGAGGGTGAGATTTGAATTCTCACTTCAATTAATTTTAAAATCCTAGGAGACCATCTCTTATATAGACATTTTCTTGATTCCAAATCAATCTCCGATCCATCTATAAAGGCTAGTCTTTATCTCATAAGGATTTTTATCTTTTAATCCTAATTAGGAAGGTTCTCATCTCTTTTGGCAAGTAGATGGGGCACCCCACATCCCATAAGACAGATAGAGGGGGCACCCAAATCAAAATAGGTAAGTAGTTGGGGTGCCAACTCTTAGCGCCCCTTTAGGATTTTTGCACACTAAAGAGGGGGCGTAGCTCCTCTCTCTCTCCTTCCATGCCAAGGCAAAAGAGGGGGCGGGCCCCTCTCTCTTTCTTACGCCCACTCCAAGGGGTTTGTGCCCCTTGGACTTTCCAAAAAGGGAGGCATGTGCCTCGTCTCCTCTTTCCACTTATTTCATGCCACAAAAGAAAATAACAAGGGAGAAAATAAGTAGATTAGTTTGCTAACTAATTGACTTGATCCAATCCTTTTGGGCTCTCAAATAGGTATCCCACTAAATCCAAATCAAAATAGATCTAGTTAAGGTTCAAGGCTATAGACATGATCCAATCTTTATCTAATAAGGAAGTCAAGTTCAGAGAAGAATTGGATTTAACCATATGCTAGCATGGTTCTCTCAAATCCAATAGAATTTCAATAAATCCTAATCTAATTAAAATTTTATAAGTCTAATTGGTTAATTCAAGATTAAATCTCTTAATGTGTGACTTCATAGGTTGTATTCTATCTGGTAGTGAGATATATTATGATCTCCATCATAATATCATCAAAATTTCTTTTGATGGATTGAAACAATTCTAAATCTACTTTTCAATGGTCATCGATCATCAAGATGACCCCCGATGAGTCCGACAATCTACTAATGATACCTAGTAGTATGTAGTGGCAACCCAGTAGAATGACAGTATGAACCCCTAGGTATAGTTATCATGTAATTCAATCTTTTTATTGTGAGTCCCGACTTGACGAAAGTCATGGAGAACTCATCAGACCCCATCATCAGTCATATGCTAGATTGGCCCAACTCGAGTTCACTTGTGAATCTCGTGAAAATTCTTTTTCAATTTTCACACTTACTTTGGCCAAAGACTTTCTGAACTCAGTCTCATAAATCACATAGAACTTCTCCTTATCCATCAAGATCGATAGATTCTATTTAAATGCATCCTACTCCTAACAGCGAACATAAACTTACTATAGCCAATATATACAACAAGGTTCCACATGGCTAGGGATCAAGAAAATATGCAATCAAACTTAGTAACCTCACTGTGAATAGCTAATGACATTGCAGGTTAAAGGACCACTTATACTACTGCAATATTGAGACAACCACTGATAAGTGAGTAGACATCTAAGTGGTTTCTTATGTTGGTTATGCTCAGTGTAAGTTGTTCTCTAACAACTACCAGTACTCTCACCCCAGTATCCCTACACTGCAGATCCGAGACTCATCTATCCAAAAGAAAGATGATCCGTACATCGATCATTAAATGGAATGATTACTGTCCTCCATGATGATCCTTTGATCAAGAGCATTTAGAAACTAACTACTAATTAATGTATGTCTCAAATTTTCAACATCTTGAGAATATACAAAAATCATCTTTATTAATTTTTTGAATAAATTATGGATACATAAATATGATTGATAACAAAAATATCCTTTATTAATGATAAAAATATTACAAGTATAAAATTAAGTCTTAAAATTATAAAATATATCAGCCAATAATTATCTTCTAAGGTACTCATCTAACAATCCTCTCACTGACTTCACCAAGTCATGAAGAGGACTATATACAAACTAGTCTAAAGATACCTAAATCAGTCATACTGATTTATCTTAGTGGCATGGGTCAGCTCGAATCAATTAGTGATCTAATCAAAATATAATCTACTATGTTGGTCAGGTAAGTGAGATTGGTGGGAGGGATATACCATTATTTTGCCATAGATGCCATCTAGGTGAGTAGCTCCCAATTAATAACCACCGATCAAAACTACCAACCTTATCTTTGATACCAACTGGTTAATTAGTTTCGATTTGGTCTACTAGAAGATTCGGACTCAACCATTAAGACACGATCATGGTCCATTTAGTATGGTCAAAATTATGGACTTAATCAAGCTACAACTATTGAGGTTGATCTAGAGAAATTCTGATCTAATCTAATTTAACTCTTAATTAGATTTAAATAATTTTTCTATTTAATTCATATTTATTTCTAACTCTAGATCTAACCTAGTAGGAGGATCTGATTCATGCTAACCCATTCTCCATCAATTTATGTGTTGTCTTAAAAAATCTTTAATTCTCAAATCTAGATTGTTTTAAACTTAGTTCTAAATTAAGTATGTAAAACATGTATTTCAGTTTATAGAATTATTTTACTAGAGATTTAAGTGAAGCATACCATATATTTTACATAATAAAAATTAATTTTTATATCTATGTTTAAGAATTAAACATGCATAATTATGATCTAAACTTCATATATACATCATATGTATCATGACTACTTTTAGATCACTACCAATTATATTTAATGTAATTTACTATTCAGATTTTAAAATAATTTTATATCTGAATTATAAAGAGTCATAAATCATTTTAAATCTAATCTAAACTTATTCATGATCAAATCAATTTTTAAAAAATCTATTCGCTGTTCTTCTTCATGAAACATGATCATAATAACATCTCTACATATCATAAGAAAACCCATCGAATGGATAAGAGAGGGACATTAATCCCTACTTTCTCTTATGATCAAATGATCTAGTAATCTCATCAATCTGAGTACTAGGCTACTAGGATCTAAAATCTAATTTTAAATAAAAATCACATCTACATGTAATTGTTAAAATAAAGTAGGCATGTACATGATTTTGATCATATCAACCATGTTCTTCATCTAATCTAATTAGATTTAATGCATCATATACATCATATCAGATCTGAAACTTAATTAATATTGGATATAAAATATTAAATTTAGATCCAAAATCATATAAAAAAATATTTAGATATATATATGAAGATATAAAGATTAAATTTCTAATTAGATCTGTTTCAACATTGTGCAGAATTTTGTTAGAAATCAGATCTGAAAATCTGTAAAAATAGATTCAGTTCAAAATTGAAATAAGTCTAACTTTTAATCTAAAATAACAATATAAAATTTTGTTAAAACTAATTTAAAATAGATTTTAATATAGGTTATTATTTTAATAAAAATCTACAATAAGAAAATTCTGTTGTAACAGATTTATAACAAATCTTAACCAAGCATTGATTAGGATCATGAAATCTAATCAAAATCATATCATAAATTTTATTTAAATATATCTAAATCAAATTTAATATCTAACATAAAATTTTAATTACACACCATATATAAATTTATCTAAAAAAATCAGTTATGCATCTATATATCAAAATCTGGCTCTGATACCAGTTGAAGGAAAAAATCTGATTCAGGATCGGATTGTCAGGGAGCATCTAAAAATTTTTCTACAATAAAATAACATAAATTTTATCTTTTACCTGATATACAGTAGAATAGGGATCAAATCCCTAAAGAATTCTTGAATCCGAAGCCACACAAGGTTTGAATATATAAATCATCTACTTTACGTGCACATCAAGCTTCGTAGGAAATCGGGATGAAGTCTCAGATCATCATACCTTCTGAAGATAGCAAGGGAAGGAGAAACAAAGACCTTGGATATAATGCCTCACACCTAGAAGTGGGATGCTAGGACCTCTTCATGCCAAGAGGAGATCGGCCCCAAAAATCAGCATGCCAAGGAGAAGAGACACCTCTCTTCTCTCAGATGCCCACACCCTCTCTTCTTATCGTAGTACACAATCTGATTGTTATACTTTGATGGTTAAAGGTCCTCCCTATTTATAGATAATTCTCCATAATGTATTAGACTAGCAGTCCTAATTCAAATTAGCTTTGAATTATTTTACCCTTTATTTTAGGAGGCCTAATTGAGATAGGATAGGCACCCAACTTGGTGGCCCCACATCCCCATGCACACATAGCAAGAGGAGGGACGACAATATGAGATCTGAAAATAGATTTTCAGATCTTGATCTCCATTTCCTTTCCATAATTATTCATGATTTTAAATTTGAAAATAATTTTTAAATCTAAAATCTAATCTTAATCTTGCAATATGAGATGGCTCTAATACCACTGTTAGGAAATGCCATCACATGACGATCTGTAGCATGCAAAAATTTTAAAAATTTTTAAATATGCAGTAGAAAAAAATTTTAAAATTTTTTTAACATCATTCTAGGACAACCATAAAACATAATGACTCTCATTATGCTAGGACAACCTTATGTTAGAATGATGTTAGAATAAATTTCTAAATAAATCTAATCTAATCAAGCATATATATAGAGATCATATTTCAAAATAACTCAGGCATCATCATATGTACAAGATTAAGATATATGCAAAAATAAAAATTTAATTTTTTACTTTTACACAGGTAGATCTTCACCGCGATCCGATGATCCACAGATATTTTCATGGTCCATTGAATCCATGATCTGATGATCTGTGGATGTCTTCAAGATCCTTTTGAAGCCGCATAAATATCCAACCTCTATAAATATCTATAAAAGGTTGATCTGATCAGAAGATCCTGATCTCATCGGAGTGCTAGCTTTCTTACAGAGATCACTTCTTAGATTGTCGAATCTTTGATCTTTTCTGATTCTCTTTCAAGGGAATCAAAGATCCATAGGAGGATCAAGAAATCAGATCTAATCTGATTTCTTTTTTTTTTTTGCTTCTTAAGGAAAAGAAGAAGATCTAAAGAAAAGAAGAAAAAGAGATCCCTTTTTTTTCTTTTTTTTTTCATCCAACTCTTGGACTGATCATCGAGGAGAAATCATATCCATTTCTTGAACATCTATGGAGGAGAAGATATATCTAACTCTTGGACATCTATGAAGGAGAAGGCATGTCCAACTCTTAGACATCTATGGAGAAGAAGAGAGAGAAAAAACTATATCCAACTCTTGGACAAAAGAGAGAGAGAGAGAGAGAAGATACCTTAACAAGCAACTCTTGGTTGTAAGAAAGAAGAGAGATCCAACCAACCTCACGCCATCTCCATTCCACATGCCCTTTTTCTCCCTTTCCTTTTCATGCCATAAAGCTCCTTTTTCATCATGTAATCTATTATGGAGGCACCCCCTTTTTATGCTTATCACATAGGGTTTGTTAGGAGCCCATCTAAAGAAGGACTCCTTACTCTTGTCGCCCCCTTAGTTTGTGCGCCCTTTTTTTTCTCCTTTCTTCCACACAAAAATAAAAGGCCACAGCAATTTGGTTGGGCATCCCATGCATGGATAAGGAGAGAGAGTCTTAGTGCAATGGGACTCTAATTTTCTATCTTAATTTCACTTTGATTCGAATCCAATTTGAATCTAGTTTGAGTCAAACCCAATTTGGACTAGCAAACCCACATTAAATCAAATTCAATCAGATTAGATCTAATTTAAGTCAACCCATATTTGATCAAATTAAATAATTAGCAATATTTATAAATTAGTCCTCTTATAACTTACTAACTCTTAGCAAATCTTTCATGTAACTTTTACATATAAGTCCAATCATCAATCACATTGATAATTGAATCTTTTTATGATTCAAAATCGTTATTCGATATCTCGATTAGTCAAAATCTCTTTTGTGTGTGATCTTGTAGATTCTATTCTGTCTGATAGTGAGATATATTTTAATTTCCATCAAAATATCATTGAAACTCCTTTCAATAGATTGAAACAAATCCAACTCTATCCATCAAGGGTCATCGACTATCAAGATGACATTCGACAAGTCTCACGATCCACCTATGATACCTAGCAATATATAGTAGTAATCTAACAGCATAGAAGTAATAAATCTCTAGGTGTAGTTACCATGTGATTTAGTTCTTCTATCGTAAGTCTCGATAAGATGGAGGTTATGAAAAACTTATAAAACCTCATCGTCTGTCATATGCAAGCTTGGCTCAACTCAAATTTATTTATGAATTTTTATGGAAGCTTCTTTCCAGTATTTATACTTGCTTTGGCCAAAGACTTTCTGAACTTAGTCTTGTAAATCACATAGGACTTCTTCTTTTCTATTAAGATCGATAGATCCTATCTAGATGCATATTCTATTCCTACAATGAACCTACTGCAGAAAACATACACCTCAAAGTTTCATATAGCTAGAAGATCGAGTTATGGTGTAGTCAAACTATAGCAACCTCATTGTGAATAGTCGAGATACCGCAGGTCAAAGAATTATTTACATTACTAGAGAGAGGTCTCCTTTTTATAGACTAGGAATTAGGACTTTTCAAGAAAGGATGCCATGAATTAATGCCAAAACTTTTTTTTTGGTGTCCCCAAAAATTTTAGAAAAATCATTAGGATATGGAGAAGAAATCTGAAGTCTCACATGCCAAATTATTTCTCAAGAAAAAAAAAATATGACTCCAATAATATATCATATATGAAAAATTTCTTTTCTAGTCTGCATCTTATCTCTAATTCAGATTGCATTCGAATTAGGCAAGAGATAATATTATGACTCATCAGCTATAACTGACTATCCTTATTAGATCCTCTCTCATGATGTCAAAAATTATAATCGAAATCCAATTAGGCATGGAGAAATTGGCATGGATCCAGATGTGGCGTAAAAGATAAGGATAGAGTCCTAGTCTGACTTGGACTCTTCATTTCTAATTCAATTCTAATTGAAATCAAATTTAGATTGAAACCACTGATAGAAATAAATCTAATTCAATTAGAAATTTAAATATCTCATCAAATTTTTAACCCAATTAAGAATTAGTCGAGTCCAAACTCTGATCGAATCATGATCAAATTTTTTTTGTAATCGGGTTTGATCATATCAATCCCAATCCGAGTCGAACTGAATCTGATTCCTTTAGACTTATTCCAAAGCTATTTACTCAATCAAATTGAGTCAATTAGTAATCTAATTACTAATTAATTCTCCATAAATAGTAGAGTCTCAGTCCCAGTGGGACTCTCCCACAGAGTCCTAGTCCAAGTAGGATTCTTTACCAGAGTCACAATCCAATTAGACTCTTCAGCCATCAGATTTGATCAAATCTTCTAATGCATGTGACCCCATAGGTTCGAATCTAAGTCGATAGTATAAGAATAACTTTCTATACCAATCGATATAACCATCTAGCAATGATGATCCGACGATTGGATGGATCGAAGTGTTGCAAAGCAACCTTCTAGAACCTACTAGCATATGGTTACCGTATAATTCATCCCTTTGACCCAAATACTCAAGGTGACTTAGAATTTAACTGTCAATCCTAATTAAGTCGACCATATTGTATTTTAACTTTTCAAATCTATCTCATGGATTATCTTGAACAAGATTTTGCTAAATTGAAATACACTTATGCATATCTCCTACCAATTCGGAGGGGTCAATTCCATCTTGACTCACACACCGACTTGATAAGTACTTGACTGCACCTAGTATCCTTTCGTTACTAAGTTAGAAACTTAAAAAGTTGGTACAAAGTATAGTGAGTTGCTTACAAGTCATTGTGGTGGTCTCAGATCGGAGGGACACTTATACCCATACCCTTCACAAGCTACTCTTGACAGTAAAGTGCTCGGCATATGGTTATGTTCGATACGAATGTACTCCTATATTCCATCTACATACCATAACAGTGCTTCTACACTCTTTGGTTAAGAGGACAACTAACTCATATGGTACACAATAACCTACATTTGATATTGCTATTGTCCTAGTAATAGTGTATTATTTGGTCGCAAATAATTTTAAAGACTTAACGACAAATCTTCCTTTATCGATTAATATATATAGTCCTAAGGACTTCATTACAATATAGAAGTTCAAAGATGGTCAATTTATAATGAAAATATTAAATAATTTTTATTAATAAAAATTTATATACAGTTTATTAGATGAGCACAATCGTCTAACGATTATTTTTGGGATACATTTTCCAACAACTCTCACTTAGACTAAAGCTAATCGGTACAGTATCGTATATCCATCTTTGATTTGTGATCATCAAACTCCTTGATTTTGAGAGTTTTAGTAAATGGGTCGATCAGGTTCTCTCTTCCATCGATCTTCTGAAGATCGACGTCATCTTGATCCACGATCTCCCAAATAAGGTGATAACGGTGCAGAATATATTTGGTGCGCTGATGGGATCTTGGCTCCTTGGCTTGAGCAATGGAACCAGTATTGTCACAGTATAATAAGATAGGGCCATCAACGGAGGATGTCACTCTGAGCTTGTTGATGAACTTTCACAATCATATAGCTTCCTTCGCAGCATCGGATGCCGCGATATACTCTACTTTACAAATAGAGTCTACCACAGTATTTTGCTTGAAACTTTTTTAGCAGATTGCTCCATCATTTAGAGTAAAAATATAACCCGACATACCCTTACTATAATCATGGTCTGACTGAAAGATGGAGTCGATGAATCCCATAAATTTCAAGTCAGTTTCACCATATACAAGCCACTGGTCCTAAGTATTTCTTAAATACTTAAGCATGGTCTTTACGACCTTCCAGTGATTTTCTTCTGGATCAGACTGATATCTACTCACTATCCCTAATGAGTATGTCACATCTGATCTCGTACATGTCATGGCGTACATAATAGAATTCACTATCGAAGCATATGAAACTCTACTCATATGCTCTCTCTCTTGAGGAGTTGTCGGACAATCTCCTTTCGAAAGAGAAATTGTTTGACCTATCGGAAGATAGCTTTTTTTTTGAAATTCTTCATGCTAAATCGTTTCAGCATAGTATCTATATACGTAGATTGGGAGAGTTCGAGCAGCGTCTTAGATCTATCCTTATAGATCTTCATCCCTAGGATCTAGGCTGCTTCTCCCAGATCTTTCATGAAAATTGTGACGACAGCCACACTTTTATTTTCTGTAATCAGGGACATCATTTTTGATTAAGAGAATGTCATCTACATACAACATAAGAAATATAATTATCAAACCATTTGTCCACTTATATATGTAGGGTTTCTCTCCATTCCTAATGAAGCCATACGTTTTGATCACCATATCAAAATGTATGTTCCAACTTCGAGATGCTTGCTTCAATTTATAAATAGATCTCTGAAGCTTGCACATCTTGGACACATCTGTAGATATGAACCCTTCAGGTTATATCATATACACCTCTTCGTTCAGCTCTCCATTTAGAAAAGCTGTCTTCACATCCATTTTCCAGACTTCATAGTCCAGATATGCTGCTAACGCAAGCATGATTCGAATGGATTTGAGCATTGCCATAGGAGAAAATATCTCATCATAGTCAATACCATAACCTAACGATAATCCTTGATGACCAAATGGGCTTTATAGGTCTTCACCTTCCTGTCTGTGCCCCTCTTCCTCTTGAAGACCCACTTACATCCTATGGGCTTTATCTCTTTAGGTGGATCAACTAATATCTATACATCGTTGACCTTCATGGACTCAATTTCGGATCTCATGGCTTCATGCCATTTATCAGAGTCAGATCTCTGCATTGCATCCATGTAGGTGATCGGATCTTCATCATTCTCATCGAGTTTGATAGGATCTCCATCTCGAATCAAGAAACCTAAGTATCAGTCCAGCTGATGCAGTAATCTACTGGATCACCTTAAGGATGTTTGTTCATTGGGCTTCAGATTTGATCCCATCAAATCCGATTCAGATTCAATCATTGGTGTCGGTTCTTCTACCTATCAAACTTTATCAAGCTCGATTTTAGAGGCACTTATTCCTTCACTAAGAATTTTTTTTTTCAAAAAATGTGCCTTACTGCTGACAAACACCTTTTGTTCAGCAGATAGGTAAAGTAATATCTCTTCATTTTTTTGGGGTACCCAACGAAATTACACTTATCGAACTTAGGATTGAGTTTGTCAGTTTGTAATCATTTAACATAAGCTAGACACTCTCAGACCCTAAAGTAAGAGAGATTCGACCTACGTCCTGACCATATCTCATTTGGTGTCTTACTAACTGACTTATTTGAAACATTATTGAGCACAAAATAGGCTATTTTAAGTACATATCTCCAAAAAAAGATTGATAGAGTTGCAAACCCCATCATGGACCGAACCATGTCCAACAAGGTTCGATTCTTCTTTTCTGAGATGCCATTATGCTGTGGTGTCCCTGGAGGGGTCCATTGGGAGAGAATTCCATTCTCTCCTAGATATGTCAGAAATTCACTAGAAAGGTATTCACCTCCTCGATCAGATCAAAAAATTTTAATATTTTTTTTCAGTTTGTCTCTCTACTTCATTACGAAATCGTTTGAATATTTCAAACGATTTGGACTTGTGTTTCATCAAGTAGATGTACCCATGTCTAAATAGGTTATCTGTGAACATGATGAAGTAGCTATACCCTCCTCTGGCATATGTGCTCATAGATTCACATACATCAATATATATCAGACCCAGCACATCACTGGCTCGTTCATCATTTTCAGTAAAAGATGATTTGGTCATCTTTCCAAGCAAACAAGACTCACAGGTAGGTAACGATTCATAATCATGTTTATCAAGAATTCTTTCTTGAGCCAATCTGTTCATCCTGTTCTTATTGATATGACCTAGCCTACAATGCCAAAGGTAGGCATCTGTGATATCATCTATTCTAGGGCATTTATTTGAAATGTACATTACATTAAGCCTAGATACAATATAGATACTATTGTTCAACTGTCCATATAAAATTGTAACACCATTCAAAATGATATTTTAAATTTTTTTTTATTGATATTTCATAATTTGAATTGACCAAAAGGTCTACAGAAATAATATTTAAAAGAAAACTAAGACAATAATGACACTCATTAAGAACAATATACTGAGACTCGAATACAAGCTTGATGATTCCTAAAGCTAGAACTGAAATTGATCTTCCATCTTCAATATTCAGGAATCTCTCACCTGTAGGAACCATATCTAGGGTTTCAGGGTTAGATCTTGAAACTTTTTCAAGATCATACAGTGGAAGACTAAAATAAATCAAAATTTATTTTTTAAAATCAGAAAATTCCTAGATCTAAGATCCTATTACATGATTATTACATAGAATTAAATCAAAAATTAAAATATATAAATATAGCATGAACTACATGTTGATCATATCAATATGTTTCTATACTACATCTAATGTATGTATTAAACAATAGATCAGATCTATTACCTTGCAAGTTAGACGTTCTAACCTTGTTGATCTGGGCTTGAGGATGATGTTGCAAGCCGCACATGCATCCGACCTCTAGGAGTCATCCACACGAGCCCACGAATCTCGATCAGAAGTCCTGCTTCAGAAAATCAGCACAGTATGCTAGTACTGCGCTGATCCTTCTTTGATGGTTGATCAGGTGCCTCCTTCTTCTTGATTTGGACTCTTCCAAAGATGAAAAGTAGAAGGAGGAGTTTTAGATCTTAGATGCTCTCAGAAAACTCAAGATGGAGGGAGGAAAGATAAGAAAATAAAAACCCTAGAAGAAGACCCTCTTCTTCTTCACGTTTTTCTCTCTAGACATCCAAACTTGCATCTTTTATATCTCCATGACCTAAAGGTATTTCTCTCTGATTTTTTGATGGAACAAAGATCTCTCAAATTTCTGACTTCTCCTAAAATTTCATGAAGAAACTCATCTTATATAAAGAGATATGATAGAGTCTTTGTCTAGGTCAAACACCTAGTCAAGGCTTATCCAAACATGGCAAGTTAAGGGACGCCCAACTCTTGAGCACATCCTCCATATTTTCATGCATGGATTACTAGAAAAGGGTGCACAATGTATACCCTAAAAGCCATGAAAATTCCAAAAAAAAATTGCATAAATTTGGTGCAAAATTGAAAGAGTTTTGGATTTCTAAAACTCTATCTCATAGAATTCGAAATCCAAACTTATTCCATTTAGATTTGATCCAAACCACCTTCCATGTAAGAAAGAAGAAAGGAGACCTTTTGTGAATGTGAGAGAGATCTGGGAGAGGGCTTTTGTCGTACAAAATAAGTGGAGATAGGCGTTGAATAAGAGAGAGGGCGTGGAGAAGGCTTATGTGGCGCAAGGTGGAATCCTAGTCTTACTAGGATTCTATCTCATGACTTGTTTTAATTTGGTTTCTCAAACCAAATCAAACCAAAATTAGATCAACCTAATTAAAATAGGTCTTAACCCAATTAAGAACCTAATTTAATCAGATTAAATTAGATTTAAATCTGATTTAATTTTTTAATCAAATTAGAAATTAGATTGACCCAAGTTCTAGTTGAACTAGGACTAGTTTTTCCTTGCACTTGGCTTATCCAATAAACCAATTGGACTTGATCTAATCAAGCTCAAAATAAATTTAATTAAATTATATTTAATTAGACTTAATCTCAGCCCATTGTCTTATTCAAATTAAGCCAATTAGCAATCGAATTGCTAATCGATCCTCCTGCAATACTTGCATTGGGTTAAATGTCAATCGTATTGATCATTTAACCCTAGAACGATTTTTAATCATTGATCAACCATCCGATCGGCTCATGAACTCTAATGTGTGTGACCTCATAGGTCCGAACCTAAGCCGGTAGCATAGGAATAAATTTTTATACCAATCGAAGTGACCATCTAGCAATGGTACCCGACGACCGGATAGGTCGAATGTGTAGAACAACATCCTTAGAACCCATGCGGATATAGTTTTCATATAATTCATCCCCTTGATCAAAATGATCATAGGACACCCCAGAGTTCAACTATCAACTCTGATCGGGTTGTCCGCATTGTATTTCAAAATATCAAATCCATCTGATGGATTACCCTGGCCAAGGTTTTACTAAATTGAAATACAGCGACTCATTCTTCTCCAACTCTTGGGGTGGTCAATCCCATCTCGATCACACTCTGACTTCGCAAGTACTTGACTGTGCCCAGAAGCCTTCCATCTCTGAATTAGAAATTCAGTTAGTCCAGTACCAAAGCACAGTGAGTTGCTTGCAAGTCACTGAGGTGATCTCAAGTCTAAGGGACACTTATACCTATATCCCATCAGAGACATTCTCGACAGCAGAATGCTCTGGAGTTGGTCACGTTCAATGATGATGTACCCTTACATCTCACCTGTATGCCATACCAGTGTCTCCACACTCTTTGGTTAAGAGGACAACCAACCCATATGGCCTACAGCGACCTATGCTCGATAGAAGCTGTCGTCCTTATTAACAGCCTATCATTTGGTCGTAAACAGTTTTAAGGACTAATCGATAAATCCTCTCTTTATCGAACCTAAATAGTCCTAAGGACTTCATCATAACTACGGAGTTCATTAGAAGATGAAAGCTTATGATGAAGATACCAAATATATTTTATTTATTAACAAATCAATTACAATACTTGGTTGCTCAACTGTCAACAGCTTGACGATTGGCTTTTTGGGACACATTTCCCAACAACTTCCACTTGTCCTAAAGCCACTCGGCACAGTATCTAATACCCATCTTCTACTTGTGGTTGTCGAACTCCTTTATTGCCAGGGCTTTAGTGAAGGGGTCGGCTAGGTTCTCCTTTCCGTCGATCTTCTGAAGGTCGACGTCACCTCGATCCACGTTCTCTCAGACCAGGTGGAAGCGGTGCAAGATGTGCTTCATCCGCTGATATGCTTTGGGTTCCTTCACCTGAGCTATGGCACCAGTGCTGTCACAGTAGAGCAGGACTGGACCATCGAGGGAGGGTGCTACTCCGAGCTCGTTGATGAATTTCCTTAGCCACACAGCTTTCTTCGCGGCATCCGATGCTGCGATATACTCTGTTTCACAAACAGAGTCTGCCACAGTATGCTGCTTGAAACTCTTCCAGCAGATGGCTCCACCATTTAGAGTAAAGATATAACCCGACACACTCCTGCTGTCATCATGGTCAGATTGGAAGCTGGAGTCTGTGAACCCCACCAGTTTCAGATCTGACTCGCCATAAACCAACCATTGGTCCTTAGTATTTCTCAAATACTTAAGGATGGCTTTAACCACTTTTCAGTGATTTTCTCCAGGATCAGATTGGTATCTACTCACTACTCCTAGTGAGTATGCCACATCTGGTCTTGTACATGTCATGGCGTACATGATAGATCCCACGGCTGAAGCATATGGGACTCTACTCATACGCTCTCTCTCTTCAGGAGTTGTCGGATAATCCTTCTTAGAGAGAGAAATTCCATGGCCTATCGGTAGATAGCCCTTCTTGAAATTCTCCATGCTGAACCTCTTCAGCACAGTGTCTATGTACATGGACTGGGATAACCCAAGCATCCTTTTAGATCTATCCCTATAGATCTTCATCCCTAGGATGTAGGATGCTTCACCCAAGTCCTTCATGGAGAACTATGATGACAACCAAACTTTTATTCCCTATAGTGCGGGGATGTCATTCTCGATTAAGAGAATGTCATCCACGTACAAGATAAAGAATACCACAACTGGACCATTTGCCCATTTATAGATGCAGGGCTCTTCTCCATTCTTAATGAAGCCATACGTTTTGATCACCTTATCAAAATGCATGTTCCAACTCCGAGAAGCTTACTTCAATCCATAAATGGATCTCTGAAGCTTGCACACCTTGGACTCATCTGTGGATGTAAACCCCTCAGGTTGTATCATATACACCTCTTCGGTCAGCTCTCCATTCAGGAAGGCTGTCTTTACATCCATCTGCCAGATCTCATAATCCAGATGGGCAGCTATTGCAAGCATTATCCGAATGGATATGAGCATTGCCACAGGGGAAAATGTCGTCATAGTCAATACCATAACATTGACGATACCCCTTGGCTACCAAACGGGCTTTATAGGTCTCCACCTTTCCGTCTGCACCCCTCTTCCTTTTGAAGACCCATTTACACCCAATGGGTTTAACCCCTTCAGGTGGGTCAACCAATGTCCATACATCGTTGACCTTCATGGACTCTATTTCGGATTTCATGGCTTCAAGCCATTTCTCGAAATCAGGTCTCTGCATTGCATCCATATAGGTGATCGGATCCTCATTATTCTCATCAAGTTCGATGGGATCACCGTCCCGGACCAAGAAACCATAGTATCTGTCCGGCTGATGCGGTACTCTATCGGATCGTCTTAATGGTGCAGGTATATTGGGCTCCGGATATGATCTAATCATATCAGACTCAGGTTCAGCTATTGGTGTCGGTCCTTCTACCTGTTGAACTTCATCAAGTTCAATCTTAGAGGTAACGATTCCTTCACCAAGGAACTCTTTTTCTAAAAAGATTGCCTTAAGACTGACGAACACCTTTTGTTCATCAGCATGGTAGAAAAAATATCCTTTTGTCTCTTTGGGGTACCCTATGAATGAGCATTTGTCAGACCTAGGTCCAAGTTTGTCTGTGACTAATCGTTTGACATAGGTCGGGCACCCCCAGACCCTAAGGTGTGAAAGTACTGGCTTACGCCCTGTCCATATCTCATATGGAGTCTTAATTGCAGACTTACTTGGAACCCTATTTAACAGATAACAGGCCGATTCGAGTGCATATCCCTAGAAGGATATCGGCAAGCTAGCAAAACCCATCGTAGATCGGACCATGTCTAACAGAGTCCGATTCCTCCTTTCAGACACACCATTATGCTGTGGTGTTCCTGGAGAAGTCCATTGGTAGAGAATCCCATTCTCTCCTAGATATGTGAGAAACTCACTAGAAAGGTATTCTTCTCCTCGATCAGATCGAAGAGTTTTAATACTTTTCCCAGTTTATTTTTCTACTTCACTTTGAAATCGTTTGAACATTTCAAATGAATCCGACTTATGTTTCATCAAATAGACATATCCATATCGGGATAGGTCATTCGTGAAAGTTATGAAGTAGAAATATCCACCTCTAGCACTGGTGCTCATGGGCCCGCATACATCAGTATGTACTAGGCCCAAGAGCTCAGTAGCTCTCTCACCTTTTTCAGTAAAAGGTGACTTGGTCATTTTACCAAGAAGACAGAACTCATAGGTTGGAAGTGATTCACAATCACTGACTTCGAAGATTTCCTCTTGAGTCAACCTGTTTATTCTATTCTTGTTTATATGACCTAGCCTACAGTGCCATAAGTAGATATCTGACACACTATCTAATCTAGGGTGCTTGCCAGTAGAATAGACTCTTATCAGGCTTGATCTTTTTGGTCTGACACTGCACAGATGTCCCAGCCTGAACTTGCACCTTCTTGACTTTCTTCTTCTTGTTCTTCTTCCCTTTCTCAAAAGGTCGAGAACCAGAAGACGAACCTCCCACTAAGTTCACTGACTCCTTGTGAAGTTGGTGATCCTTCTCAAAGTTTTGAAGCAACCCCAGTAACCAGTGGTAGTTATCTTCAGGCTTTGTCCTTCTATAATGAGTGAGGAATGGGAGATAAGACTTGGGCAGCGAGTTCAGTATTGCATCTTTCCCAAGCTACTCATGCAAGGGAAAGCCGAGCTTGCTCAATCGTTCCATCAGCTCTATCATGTATAATACATGATGAGTGATAGAGGCATCATCCCGCATTTTGGCGTTGAAGATGGCACAACTAGTCTTGTGCCTCTCTACGTCATCGGGTGTGCCAAAGGCATCCTCCAACACTTGAAGCATGTCCTTTGACTGAGCCATCTCGAATTTGCGACTGAACTCGTCGCTCATAATAGCCAGCATGATACAGCGCACCGTGGTCCGATCACTGAGCCACTTCTCGTAAGTATCTCTGACTGTTCCACGTGCATTGATAGTTGGCTCCTCAGGTGCAGGATCCATTATCACATATAGGATCCATTCATGCTCCAGGACTATCTTCAACTTTCGGTACCAGCTACCGAAATTGGGTCCCACCAACTTATCATTGTCCAACAATGATCGGAGCGATAGGGAAGTGGCCATATTTGCACAAAGGAGAACCATAACCTAATTAGTAATTGATTCATTAAACCTAAAGATTTAGACGTTAATCAAAAAATTTCTCCCACTATTTTATTCGAATTGGTAGCCTCTACCTCCAACTCGAGAAATTACCCTAATTCCTTAGTGGGTACTAGAATCCACGTAGATTGCACACAAGCCCAACTTTGGTTGGTCAACCCATGTACATCTAAGGGTAGGTTCATAACCAATTATTTCTCTAAATAATTTCTAGTAATTTTAATTTTGCCCCAGAAACCTAATCAGTAGGCTTTGGCCTCCACTGTAAGGATTCGGTTAGGTCCAACCATTAACATGATCATACTTGGTGTATCTAACCAACGAATGATTAAGCCCAACTTTGGTTGGCTCACCTAACCACCATTAGAGAGACACTTCCAAGTCATCATATGATGAGTGATAATTCCATTAGTTAACAAGCACCAGGCCTTTGGGTCTGCAATGATTATTGAGTTAATGGACTCATTATCAAACACCTTAATGGGAGGCTATGACTCAGTTATCTTCATAACTTTATCATTTTAAGGACCTAATAATTTTAGAGGATTTAAATAATTTAGAGGATGAGGTCATATGAACCAGCTTATCATGATCCTCCCACTGGCTTCACCAAGTCAACTTAAGGGAGACCATTAAAAGGGCTGGTCTAGGAGCACCTAAATCAGTCACACTGATTTACCTAGCTGACATGGGTCAGCTCGAATAGTCAAGTGATCCGATCAAAACATAATTTCACCAAGAGGCCAGATAAGTTCGATCAGTGGGAGGGTCTGCCAAAGCTTGCCTTAGACACCATCAGAAATGGCCAGGTAAGCGGGCTCCCAATTAAAAACCACCGGTCTGGTTTACCTTAGACACCAACTGGTTTAATTAGTTTCGATTAGATGAACCTAATAGTTCATGCTAGACCGCATAGCCAAGAATCAAGTCCATTTGGTTCTCGTTAAAGACATGGACTTGACCAACTACAACTATTGTAATTGATCTAGAGAATCCTTGACCTAATCTAAGACAACAATTGATTAGATTTAGTCAATTCTCTAATTAAGTCCATCTTTAATCTAACCATAGGTCTAACCCAATTAATGGACCTAATTCCCACTAACCCATTAACCCAATGTGTTATGATTTGTGTCTTAGGTTCTTCAATTCAAAATCCTAGAACCTAATCAAACAACTTCTTAATTCTTAATTAAGTTTTGGGCTGAGGGTTGGGTTCGGCTTTTCAAAAAATAATTTTCATATTTGTAAAATAATTTTACAATATGATTCTACCAACTATATTGCATGTTTGATTCATAATCAAGATACAAGTAAAATAAACATGAAACTACTTTAGATCTAATCTAAATAGGTTCATGTAATTGAAATAATTTCAACTTTAAACAATTTTTTTGCACAAAAATTATTAACAAAGAGATTTTATTTCAGATTTAAATATTTTTTAAATCTAATAAATCATAAATTTAATCTAGATCATATCTAACAAATTTATGATTAAAGATAGATCTACACAAACTAGGACAACCTTTGCACTGTAAGGGGTAAACCTTACAGCAGGACAACCTTGCAGTTTGTGATTGATCTAAAATTTTAATTTTAGATTTAATAATCAGATTATAAATTAGATCTAATCTAAGAAATAATCTAAGCATGTATAAATAATCATGTAATAAAGAACCTAGGCTCTGATACCAATTGTAGGAACCATATCTAGGGTTTCAGGGTTAGATCTTGAAACTTTTTCAAGATCATACAGCGGAAGATTAAAATAAATCAAAATTTATTTTTTAAAATCAAAAAATTCCTAGATCTAAGATCCTATTATATGATTATTACATAGTATTAAATCAAAAATTAAAATATATAAATATAGCATGAACTACATGTTGATCATATCAACATGTTTCTATACTACATCTAATGTATGTATTAAACAATAGATCAGATCTATTATCTTGCAAGTTAGACATTCTAACCTTGTTGATCTGGGCTTGAGAATGATGTTGCAAGCCACAAATACATCCGGCCTTTAGGAGTCATCCACACGAGCCCACGAATCTCGATCAGAAGTCCTGCTTCAGGAAATCAGCACAGTATGCTAGTACTGCGCTGATCCTTCTTTGATGGTTGATCAGGTACCTCTTTCTTCTTGATTTGGACTCTTCCAAAGATGAAAAGTAGAAGAAGGAGTTTCAGATCTGAGACACTCTCAGAAAACTCAAGATGGAGGGAGGAAAGATATGAAAACAAAAACCCTAGAAGAAGACCCTCTTCTTCTTCACGTTTTTCTCTCTAGATACCCAAACTTGCATCTTTTATATCTCCACGACCCAAAGGTATTTCTCTCTGATTTTTGAATGACGCAAAGGTCTCTCAAATCTCTAACTTCTTCTAAAATTTTATAAAGAAACTCATCTTATATAGAGAGATATGATAGAGTCCTTGTCTAGGTCAAACACCTAGTCAAGGCTTATCCAAACATGGCAAGTTAAGGGACGCCCAACTCTTGAGCACCTCCTCCATATTTTCATGCATGGATCATCAAAAAAGGGTGCACAATATATACCCTAAAAGCCACAAAAATTCCAAAAAAAATTTGGATAAATTCGGTACAAAATTGAAAGAGTTTTGGATTTCTAAAACTCTATCTCATAGAATTCGAAATCCAAACTTATTCCTTTTAGATTTGATCCAAACCACCTTCCATGTAAGAAAGAAGAGAGGAGACCTTTTGTGAACGTGGGAGAGATCTGGGAGAGGACTTTTGTCACATAAAATAAGTGGAGATAGGTGTTGAATAAGAGAGAGGGTGTGGAGAAGGCTTATGTGGCGCAAGGTGGAATCCTAGTCTTACTAGGATTCTATCTCATGACTTGTTTTAATTTGGTTTCTCAAACCAAATCAAACCAAAATTAGATCAATCTAATTAAAATAAATCTTAACCCAATTAAAAATCTAATTTAATCAGATTAAATTAGATTTAAATCTGATTTAATTTTTTAATCAAATTAAAAATTAGATTGACCCAAGTCCTAGTTGAACTAGGACTAGTTTTTCCTTGCACTTGACTTATCCAATATACCAATTGGACTTGATCCAATCAAGCCCAAAATAAATCTAATTAAATCATATTTAATTAAACTTAATCTCAGCCCATTGGCTTAATCAAATTAAGCCAATTAGCAATCGAATTGCTAATCGATCCTCCTGCAATACTTGCACTGGGTTAAATGTCAATCGTATTGATCATTTAACCCTAGAACGATTCTTAATTGTTGATCAACCATCCGATCGGATCATGAACTCTAATGTGTGTGACCTTATAGGTCCGAACCTAAGCCGGTAGCATAGGCATAAATTTCTATACCAATCGAAGTGACCATCTAGCAATGGTACCCGACGACCGGATAGGTCAAATGTGTAGAACAACATCCTTAGAACCCATGCGGATATAGTTTTCATATAATTCATCCCCTTGACCAAAATGATCATAGGACACCCCAGAGTTCAACTGTCAACTCTAATCAGGTTGTCCACATTGTATTTCAAAATATCAAATCCATCTGATGGATTACCCTGGCCAAGGTTTTGCTAAATTGAAATACAGCGACTCATTCTTCTCCAACTCTTGGAGTGGTCAATCCCATCTCGATCACACTCTGACTTCGCAAGTACTTGACTGTGCCCAGAAGCCTTCCATCTCTAAATTAAAAATTCAGTTAGTCCAGTACCAAAGCACAGTGAGTTGCTTGCAAGTCACTGAGGCGATCTCAAGTCTAAGGGACACTTATACCTATATCCCATCAGAGACATTCTCGACAGCAGAATACTCTGGAGTTGGTCACGTTCAATGATGATGTACCCTTACATCTCACCTGTATGTCATACCAGTGTCTCCACACTCTTTGGTTAACAGGACAACCAACCCATATGGCCTACAGCGACCTATGCTCGATAGAAGCTGTCGTCCTTATTAACAGCCTATCATTTGGTCGTGAACAGTTTTAAGGACTAATCGATAAATCCTCTCTTTATCGAACCTAAATAGTCCTAAGGACTTCATCATAACTATGGAGTTCATTAAAAGATGAAAGCTTATGATGAAGATGCCAAATATATTTTATTTATTAACAAATCAATTACAATACTTGGTTGCTCAACCATCAACAGCTTGACGATTGGCTTTTTGGGATACATTTCCCAACATCACCTTCTCCAAATCTTCTAGTGACTTGAAGACCTTGTAACGAATTGTAAATATGAATAGGACTTTCGATATCCAATACCCAGGTCATTGTATCTATAAGAGAGAAGTTATAAGGTGTTATCACATAAGTACCTTTTTCAACAACTGATTGCTTCTTCTTCTTTGGCCTGTTCAGGTCAAGAGAAGTGATACTGAGGACCTCTTCCATTGAACCTGCTTCTTGCAAAAGAAGCACTCTACCTGACTTTGATCAGCCATGAACTTGAGTTTCTGGGACTGACTCCCAGCACCAGGCATCTTCTTATTCTTCTTTTTTTTTTCTTTCATAAAAGGATGATGATTACCCGAAGAAGATCCTCCCACTAGATTCACTGTCTCTTTGTGGAGCTAGTGATCTTTCTCAAAAGTCTGTAGCAACCCCAATAGATCGTGGTAGTTTACTACAGGCTTCATTATTCTAAAATGACTAAGGAACAGTAGGTAGAACTTGGAAAAAGAGTTCAGGATCGCATCTTTCTCCAACTATTCATGCAAAGGGAAGCCGAGTTTGTTCAATTTTTCAATTTGCTTGATCATGTACAATACATGATCAGTAACAGATGCACCCTCCCTCATCTAGATATTGAAAATGGTGTAACTAGTATTGTGCCGCTTAACATCATCAGGAGTTCCAAAGGAATCTCTCAACACTTGAAGCATTTTTTTTGGTTGAGCTTCTTCAAACTTTCGACTGAACTCATCGTTCATAGAGGCCTGCATGATGCAACGAACTACGGTGTGATTATTGAGCCACTTTAAATAAGTGTCTCGAACTGCTCCTCGGGCATTAGGAGTAGGCTCCTCAGGTGCCGAATTCGTTATCACATAAAGGATCCGCTTGTACTCTAGGACAATCTTTAATTTTCGTATCAATTTATTGAAATTCGATCTGATAAGCTTCTCACTATCCAACAGTGATCGGAGTGACAAGTTTGAGGCCATATCTGCCCACACAAAGAAAGAATAAAATCTAATTAGTATATTAAGTTATTAATCCTCAAGACTTGGACTTTAGTCTAAAAGTTTTTTCACTATTTTATACGAATTGATAGCTTCTACCTTCAATTTAAAGAATTACCTTAATTCCTTAACGGGTACTAGAATCCACACAAATAATATATAGGCCTAAGGATGGCTCGATCAACCCATATGCATCTATAGGTAGGTTCTCAACCAATTATTTCTCCAAACAACTTCTATTATTTAATCTAACCTCAGATTTCATTTTAGTAGGTGATGGACCTCCATTGAAAGTTTTGATTAGGTCAAACCATTAACATAAACCTACTCAATGATTCTACCTAATGAGTGATCAGGCCCGAGGATGGCTCGATCAATGCAACGATCATCAGATAGTCCATCAGAGTCATCATATAATGAATGATAATTCCATCATTCAGAGAGAACATCAAACGGATGGTTCCTGCAATGTCAATCAGAAATAATGGATCCATTATCACTCATCTTAATGAGAGACTATGATCTAATTATCACCATAACTAGCTCATTTTAAAGACCTAATAATTTAAAAAAATTAATCAATTTAAAAAAGAGAGAAGAGAAAAAAAGATCAATCAGTAGACCATAATCCTCCCACTGACTTCACTAAGTCACTAAATCGGGTTAGGTCATGCTGATTGAACTGGCACCTAGATCAGTCACACTGATCAACATTAATGGCATGGGCTAACTCAAATCACTTAGCGATCTAATCAAAATCTAGTTCACCAAATTGACTAGGTAAGTAAGATCAGGGGGAGGGTATGCTAAGCTTGTCTTAGATACCATCGAAATGGCCAGATAAGCCACTCTCAATTTAAAACCACCGATCAAAATGCCAAACTTACCTTAGATACCAATTGATTAACTAGTTTTGATTTGACTAACCTAATGATTCAGATTCAACCACTGAGCCACAATCAAGGTCCATTTGGTCTAATTAAAGATATGGACTTGACCATCTACAACTATTGTACTAGAAAAATTATGATTAATCTAATTCAATATTTGGTTAGACTTAATCAATTTCTCTACATGGTCAATCAATTCTTTGATTTTAATCTTAGATCTAACCCAATTAGAGAGAAGGACCTGATTTGAGCTAAGCCATGCCCCATGTTTTATGCAATGTCATTAAATCTAAATCACAATTCTAGATCCAATCAACTTAATACTTAATTCTCAATTAAGTTTTGCATCAACATAGTTAAGGTTTCAAAAATAAATTTTCATGTAAACTTTTTACATCAAGTCATAAAATTTTTTAGATCAAATCTAATTTTTTATGATTTTAGATCAAAATAATTTTAACTAAACAAGATTAGATGTAACTAACTATCTTCACAACTTGCATCACATACAACAACACCTAGGGTTTCAAAATCTAGGGTTTTGCAAGAAAGTAAGTTTTTTTTTTTTTACTTTCTTCTTCATGAGACTTCACAGTGGCACCCCTATATACCATGAAGAGTACCCCATTGAATGGGAGGAGAGGGTCATGAAACCCTACTTGCTCCTATAACCGGACAGTCTGGTGATTACCAAATCTGAGTACTTTGCTACTCAGAACATCTAATCTAAATAAATAATAATCAGATCTAAAAATAAACTAATTTAAATCTAATCTAAATCATAAATAATCAGATCTAATAATAAAAAATCAGATTTAAAGTCATATTAATTCATATCAAAACAACTTGGCTCTGATACCAATTGAAAAAATTTACGGTAGTGCAGTACATGCAATTAAAAATTTTATGTAGTAAAAATAATAAATTAAATAATTTAATCTTAATCATATATATAAAATCTAATCTTAGACTACCACATAAAGATCTTTGATATAAAAAATATATACTTTAGATCTAAAAATAAAAATCACATCGATCTCATCGACGTTGAAATTCTAGATCTAACTATTAGATCTACCATATGAATCAAAATAAGTTAGAGATCGTTACCAAATAAATTTTGATCTTGATCTTTTCTGATTCAATAATTAGAGAGGGTGTTCTTCAGATCATTCACAACCACACAAAGTCATCTGGCCTCTATAAAAAAATCCATGTGAAGACTGACGCAGATCAGGGGCTCGAAGATGCTAGTCTGCGAACAACTTCGACAGCTGACCTCTTTCTTCTTCTACAAGCACCTTGGATACTCTAAAATGATAAAGAATTTAGAAGAGAAAGAGAGGAGAAGAAGAGGCTCTAGAAATAAAAAAATCTACAAGGAAATTGATCATGGGATGTCTAAGAGAGGGGTCCCCTTTTTATAGACCAGGAATTAGGACTTTTCAAGAAAGGATGCCATAAATCAATGCCAAAACCCCTTTTTGGTGTCTTCAAAAATTCTAGAAAAATATTTTAATGTGGATAAGAAATCTAAAGTCTCACACACCAAAGGGTTCCTTAAGAAAAATAATAAAAAAAATAATATGACTCTAATAATATACCATATACGAAAAATTTCTTTCCTAGTCTGCATCTTATCTCTAATTTGGATCACATTCGAATTAGGCAAGAGATAATATTATGACTCATTAGCTATAGCCAACCACCCTTATTGGATCCTCTCTCATGATGCCAAAAATCATAATCCAAATTCAATTAGGTGTGGAGAAATTAGCATGAATCCAGATGTGGCATAAAAGATAAGGATAGAGTCCTAGTCTAACTTGGACTCTTCATTTCTAATTCAATTCTAATTCAAATCAAATTTAGATTGAAACTACTGATAAAAATAAATTTAATCCAATTAAAAATTTAAATATCTCATCAAATTTCTAACTTAATTAAAAATTAGTCGAGTCCAAATTCTGATCGAATCAAGATCAAATTTCTCTTGTAATCGGGTTTGATCATATCAATCCCAGTCTGAGTCAATCTGAATCTAATTCAATTAGACTTATTTCAAAACTCTTTACTCAATCAAATTGAGTCAATTAGTAATTTAATTATTAATTAATTTTCTATAAATGGCAAAGTCTCAGTCCCAGTGGAACTCTCCCATAGAGTTCTAGTCCAAGTAAGATTCTTTACCAGAGTCACAATCCAATTGGACTCTTCAGCCATCAGATCTGACCAAATCTTCTAATGCATATGACCCCATAGGTTTGAACTTAAGATGATAGTATAGGAATAACTTTTTATATCAATCGATGTAACCATCTAGCAATGATGACCCGACGATCGGATGGGTCGAAGTGTTGCAAAGCAACCTTCTAGAACCTACTGACGTATGGTTACCATATAATTCATCCCTTTGATCCAAATGCTCAAGGTGAGTTAGGATTTAACCGTCAATCCTAATCAAGTCGACCATATTATATTTCAACCTTTCAAATCTATCTCATGGATTATCCTGGCCAAAATTTTGCTAAATTGAAATACACTGATGCATATCTCCTACTAATTCAGAAGGGTTAATTCTATCTTGACTTACACACCGACTTGATAAGTACTTAACTGCATCTAATATCCTTCTATCACTAAGTTAGAAACTCAGATAGTTCAATATTAAAGTACAGTGAGTTGCTTACAAGTCACCATGATGGTCTCAGGTCGGAGGGATACTTATATCTATACCCTTCACAAGCTACTCTTGACAGTAGAGTGCTCGGCATATGATCACGTTTGATGCAAATGTACTCCTACATTCCATCAGCATGCCATAACAATACCTACACTTCACATTGCTATCGTCCTAGTAACAATATATCATTTAGTCACGAATAATTTTAAGGATTTAACGATAAATCCTCCTTTGTCGATTAATATATATAGTCCTAAAGACTTTATTACAATACAAGAGTTTAAAGATGTTCAATTTGTAATGAAAATATTAAATAATTTTTATTAATAAAAATTTATATATAGTTTACAAGATGAGCGCAATCATCTAATGATTAGCTTTGGGACATATTTTCCAACATCAACTGTAGCAAGCTGATTTCTAACAATGATTCCAAACTCTTTTACATATTTATCATAAGGAAACCTATAATATTTGGACTCGAGATATATACTTGAAAAATAGAATCAAGTCAAGAAACAAGAAAGATTTAAACCTCTAGGATATTGCACTTTCTATCTTGGGGGCATTCGTATGTAAAGGTCAATATTTTAGTTACTTATCACTCATTCAGCTGAGCTCATTATCATAACCATCACAGTACGTAAGTCAAGTAGCTAAGCTCGTTATCAGTCATTCAGTATTTAAATTTTTTATTTAGAATCTTCACATGGTTAGGTTTGAGTCAGAGAAAGGGGACCTAGAGGTCAAAAGTCAATCTTCCTATTCGATGGATAGGATGGAGGTGTAAATACATTCATATCATCAAATGAGATGTGTAGAAATAATTCGTTCGAGAATCAAAGGAGTATATTAAAATATACTTGATCGTGCTGGTTTAGACTTGAGACAGAAGGGATGGATACAAAGGGATCAAAAATTTAATCTAACCATCTGATGGATGAGTTGGAGATATATATAGCTCTATATCATCAAATAGAATTATAGAAATAATTCATTCGAGAATCGAAGTAGTATATTAAAATATATCTCTCTGTGCTGATTTAGGCTTGAGGCGTATCAATTATAATAGTTTTTCAGTTGTAATTAACTTAGTTACAAACCATTGAGTTATTGGCACCTATAATTGTATAATTAATCCATGAATCTATTTATTTTTATTTTTAGAGATTATAGATCATATCTTTTCGAGACTGAAGCCATCACAGCTGAGGAGAGAGCACTTATGTAGCCAGCTAGCATGGTTCTGCAGCACACATACCATACGATAAACTCTAATATTATATATATATATTTTTATATTATTTTATTTTTTATTATCTAATATAACATTCTTTATGATGTTTTGATACTCTCAGATTCGGATGATGTGGGATCACCAGTGACTCCACACTCATATGGAGTAGCATTCAGCTCTCAGAATTAGTGGCATGGTAAAAGATCCACCCGGTTCACGGTACCTCCGACTCAGTCGGAGGATAGAGAGCTTATCCACATTCAAAGCTGTATGTAAGTACTATATATCTTCACTGAATATATTTAAAATTTAATAATTTTAGAGTCTAACATTTATTGGTCAAATAAATTTTGCAGCATATTTACAGAGCCTGGGTTGTCTTGTGTGGTTACTAGCATCATCCGATGATTGATGTTGGGGTCGGTGAATTTGTTCTCCGATAGGCCATTGGGGGCTCATGATGCAACCTGTGAGATATTCCTGATAAGTCAAAGATGTTTAATTTTTAAATTTATGATAGGTTTGTATTCTATTTATTAATACACGGTTGCTTCTACTTACAGGGGTACTATCGATTCGAGACTTTTCAGGATGAGCAGGCTAGCCGTTGGACATTTGAAGAGGTGGCCCTGTGGAGGTTCCAAGATGGGCTATACAGTCTTTGACAGTCCATCATAGAGCACTCCAGTTTCAAGTTACCTTCGAACTGAAAGTCTTATATAGATCATTAGATGCGGACAGACATATGGGAGGCCCTTTGTGACTAGTAGAGTATTGAGGAGTACTTTGGTAGGCAGTAGAGAGCACGACAGAATCGGTCCACCAGTAGCATCTGATCAAGCAAACTGGCAGCTCTATTGGCACACATGTTGTAATCGATAAATTGATAAAAAATTATATTTAAATTAATTTTATTTTAAATAAATCATATGTATATTTTAATTAATTTAATTTTATTATTTATTTATTATAGACATGGTAGCTTAATCATGTATCAGGATAGCTGTAGATATAGGAGGCCACACACCAGTTTAGGAGGATTGATGATTACATAGATCCTTGATCTCGACAGATCATAATAATAACTTAAAATATTATTAAGTTTTTATACATATTGATATATATGGACTAATAAATTTTTAAACTGTATAGGTGGATTATGTGGAGTATCTCATATCATGGTATGGTGAGGATCCATCCTCTCAGTCCCTCTTTGACCTTGATGGATAGCTCAAGGCCATCGGAGGGGTGAGTAGGAGCCAGATCATAGAATTCAGCAACAACTTCGATCCTCCAGTAGCTCGATACTCCTCTCAGGGCTCGACGACCCAGATGTGGGTTGATGCACATGCGGAGGAGGTCGTGCAGAGGCTTTGGAGTCAGCAATCTCAGAGCTTTCGAGATGCTGTCCGTGATATGATCATTGAGATTCTTCAGGATCTGTATCTGCATGATTAGTTGGACTCATTATCACAGCTATCACCGCAAGTCTATTAATAATTTTTTTTATTTATTTTAAATTTTTATATTTAGAAGTTTCATATATTTAGGTTTGAGTCTGAAAAGGAGATATAGAGGATAAAAATTTAATCTAACCATCTAAATGATGGGTCAGGACTGTCTATAGCTCTATATTGTCAAATGAAATATGTAAAAATAATCTATTCAAGTATCTAAGTAGTATATCAAAATATATGTCTCCTGTTGGGTATAAAATACCCACAGCCGGAACCCACGGCGGAACCGCCATCAGCAAGTGCAGCTCCGCCCGGGCTCCTACGGGAGCCGGGCTCCACCGCCATCAGCAAGTGCAGCTCCGCCCGGACTCCTACGGGAGCCGGGCTCCACCGCCATCAGCAAGAACAGCTCTGCCCGGACTCCCACGGGAGCCGGGCCCCGCTCTCAGTATCAACTGCTGGTAAGCTCAATCCGGACTCTTATCAGAGTCGGGCTTCACCCTTGACTTTGTTTGCAGTGCAGCTCCGCCCGGACTCCTACGGGAGCCGGGCTCCACCGATGACATCAGCACAGCTCCGCCGGGACTCCTACGGGAGCCGGGCTCCACCGCCATCAGCAAGCGCAGCTCCGCCCGGACTCCTACGGGAGCCGGACTCCACCGCCATCAGCAAGTACAGCTCTGCCCGGACTCCTACGGGAGCCGGACTCCGCCGCCATCATCAAAACAGCTCCGCCCGGACTCCTATGGGAGCCGGGCTCTGCTCTCAATATCAATTGCTGGTAAGCTCAATCCGGACTCCTATCAGGGCCGGACTTCACCCTTGACTTTGTTTGTGGTGTTGGGTATAAAATACCCACAGCCGGAACCCACGACGGAACCGCCATCAGCAAGTGCAGCTCCGCCCGGGCTCCGCCCGGGAGCCGGGCTCCACCGCCATCAGCAAGTGCAGCTCCGCCCAGACTCCTACGGGAGCCGGGCTCCACCGCCATCAGCAAGTGCAGCTCCGCCCGGACTCCTACGGGAGCCGGGCTCCACCGCCATCAGCAAGAACATCTCCGCCCAGACTCCCACGGGAGTCGGGCCCCGCTCTCAGTATCAACTGCTGGTAAGCTCAATCTGGACTTTTATCAGAGCCGGGCTTCACCCTTGACTTTGTTTGCAGCGCAGCTCCGCCCGGACTCCTACGGGAGCCAGGCTCCACTGACGACATCAGCACAGCTCCGCCCGGACTCCTACGGGAGCCGGGCTCCGCCGCCATCAGCAAGCGCAGCTCCGCCCGGACTCCTACGGGAGCCGGGCTCCACCGCCATCAGCAAGTACAGCTCCGCCCGGACTCCTACGGGAGCCGGACTCCGCCGCCAACATCAAAACAGCTCCGTCCGGACTCCTACGGGAGCCTGGCTCCGCTCTCAATATCAATTGCTGGTAAGCTCAATCCGGACTCCTATCAGGGCCGGACTTCACCCTTGACTTTGTTTGCAGCGCAGCTCCGCCCGGACTCCTACGGGAGCCGGGCTCCACCGACGACATCAGCACAGCTCCGCCCGGACTCCTACGGGAGCCGGGCTCCGCCGCCATCAGCAAGCGCAGCTCCGCCCGAACTCCTACGGGAGCCGGGCTCCACCGCCATCAGCAAGTACA
>NC_025997.2:103147503-103183060 GCF_000442705.2 Elaeis guineensis | reverse complement strand
ACTCCTACATCATCTGTATGCCATACCAGAGTCACCACACTCCTTGGTTAAGAGGACACTAACCTATTTGACACACAACGACCTTCACTCGATAAACGTCATCATCCCTGTAATGATGTATCATTTGATCACAAACATGTTTAAGAACTATATGATAAATCTTCTCTTTATCGTTTACTAACATAGTTCTAAGGACTTCATCACAACACAAGAATTCTATAAGAAAGAGTAACTTTTGTGATGAAAATATTAGAATATTTTTTTCAATAATCAATAATTTATATACAAAGAAAAACTCATCGTCATATGATTGATTTTAAGATATAATTCTTAGTAACTCTCACTTAGACTAAATCCAATCGGGGTAGTATCTTATACCCATCTTCCATTTGAAGTCATCGAACTCTTTGATCCTGAGAGCTTTAGTAAAGGGGTCAGCTAGGTTTTTTTTTTCCATCGATCTTTTGAAGCTCGACATCATCTCGATTCATGATCTCTCATACCAGGTAATAGCGGCATAGAATATGCTTGGTGTGCTGGTGTGACTTTGGTTCTTTCGCTTGAGCTATGGCACTGGAGCTATCACAGTATAGCAAGATAGGGCCATCAATAGAAGATGTAACTCCCAACCTGCTGATGAATTTTTGCAACCACACTACCTCTTTTGTAGCATCCGATGCAGCATTGTATTTTGCTTCGTATAGAGAATTGGCCATTGTATATTGCTTGAAACTCTTCCAACAAATAGCTTCTCCATTCAAGATAAATACGTAGCCCAACATGCTTTTGGTGTCATCACAATCTGACTGAAAACTTAATCAGTATATCTTATAAATTTCAGATCAGTATCTCCATAGATTAGCCATTGGCCTTTAATATTTCTCAAATGCTTAAGGATCACTTTCGTAATCTCTCAATGGTTTTCATCCGGATCAGACTAGTACCTACTCACTATCCCTAGTGAATAGGCCACATCTGACCTCGTACACATCATGGCATATATAATAGATCCCACTATTGAAGCATATGGTATTCTACTCATATGCTCTCTCTCCTTAGGAGTTGTCGAACAATCCTTCTTGTAGAGAGTAATTCTTTGGCCTATCGAAAGATAGCCTCTCTTAAAATTATCAATGTTGAACCACTTCAATATGGTATTTGATGTACATGGATTGGGACAATCCAAGCAATCTTCTAGATCTATTTCTATAGATCTTCATCTCTAGGATGTAAGATGCTTCTCCCAAGTCCTTCATGGAGAACTATGATGATAATGACAGCTTTATACTACAAAATTGGGATGTCATTTCTTAGTAATAGTATGTCATCCACATACAGTACAAGAAAGATGACTACATAATCGGTAGCCCACTTGTAAATGAAAGGCTCTTCTTCATTCCTAACGAAGCCATACATTTTGATCACCTTATCAAAATCATGTTTCAACTCCAAGATGCCTGCTTAAGTCCATAAATAGATCTATTCAGCTTGTATACTTTCGACTCATTTATGGACGTGAATCCTTCAGGTTGTATCATATACACCTCTTCTTCCAATTTTTCGTTAAGAAAAATGATTTTGACATCCATTTGTCAGATCTCATCATCTAACTGTGCAGTGATAGCAAGCATAATTTAGATGGACTTGAGCATTGCCACAGAAGAGAACGTCTCGACATAGTCAATACCATAATGCTGATGGTAACCCTTGGCAACTAGATGGGCTTTATAGGTCTCTACCTTCCCGTCTGCTCCTCTTTTCCTCTTGAAAATCTATTTACACTCTATGAATTTTATTTCTTTAGATGGATCAACTAGTGTTCACACCATTGATTTCTATGGACTCCATCTCAGACTTCATAGCCTCAAAATATTTCTGGGAGTCAAGCCTTGCATGGCCTCCATATAGGTGATCGGATTCTCATCCTTCTCATCAAGTTCGATGGGATCACCATCCTGGATCAAGAAACTGTAGTATCTATTTAGCTGATGCGATACTCTATCGGATCTCCTTAATGGTGCCTCTACTGGCTTCGGATTTGATTCTCCAATCAAATCCAATTCTATGTGTGTCGGTCTTTCCACCTCTTGAACTTTATCAAGTTTAATTTTATAGGTATTAGCTCCTTCTCTAAGGAACTCCTTTTTTAAAAAGACTATCCTGCTACTGACAAATATCTTTTGTTCTGCAGTAAGGTTGAAGTAGTACCCTTTAATTTTCTTTGGGTACCCTATGAACAAGCATTTATCAAACTTAAGACCAAGTTTATCTATATTTAAATGCTTGACATAAGCTAGACACCCCCAGATCCTAAGGTGTGAGAGCATCGGCTTACACCCTGTCCATATCTCATATGGAGTTTTATCGATAGACTTGCTCGGTACCTTGTTCAAAATATAGCAGGTAGTTTCTAGAGCATATCCTCAAAAAGAGTTTGGCAGACTCGCAAAGCCCATCATGGATCAGATCATGTCTAACAAAATTTGATTCCTCCTTTCAAACACTCCATTATGTTATGGTATTCCAAGAGGGATCCATTGTGAGAGAATCCTATTCTTTTTTAGATATGTCAGAAATTTACTGATGAGATATTCACCTCTTTGATCTGATCAAAGAGCCTTAATACTCTTTCTAGTCTATTTTTCTACTTCAGTACAGAATCATTTGAACTTTTTAAATGATTCTGACTTGTGCTTCATAAGATAAACTTACCCATACCTCGATAAGTCATCTGTAAATGTAATGAAGTAGTAGTATCCTTTTCTAGTACTTATGTTCATAGGTCCACATACATCAGTATGTATTAGACCTAGGACATCGTTGGCTCTTTCATCTTTTTTTTAAAAAGTAACTTAGTTATCTTACCAAGCAGACAGGATTCATAGGTTAGCAATGATTCATAATCATCTATTTCAAGGATACGTTTCTCGATCAACCTGTCAATCCTACTTTTGTTTACATGACTAAGCCTACAATGCCAAAGATAGAATTCATTGACATTATCTAATTTAGAATATTTACTGGATGTGTACATTACACCAACAGGCCGTGATATTATGTATATACCATATTTTAATTATCCACATATAATTGCAATATCATTCATAATGATATCACAAAAATCATCCTTTATTATGAACTTAAAATCAAGTTTGGCCAAAAGACCTACAGAGATGACACTTATCAGAAATGAGTGATAATAATGACAATCATCTAACATGATACTACTGAATTTAAAGATAAGCTGTAAAGTTTTCAAGGCTAGAACTGGAATAAAGCTTCCATCTCCAACATTAAGAAATCGCTCGCCCCTCTCAAAATTTCTTACTTACCTACAGTTCCTAAAACGAATTGTACATATTAATCGAACTTTCGGTATCTAATACCTAGGTAGTAGTGTCATAAATAAAAAATTTATAAGGAGTTATCATATAAGTATCTTGTGAAGCAACCATTTGCTTCTTTCTCTTATTCTTATTAGGCCTATTTAGGTCAAGGATGGCTATATAAGCAGGATAATTTCTCTTCCAATGATCTAGCTTCTTACAGAAGAAGCATTTTGCCAGGCTCTTATCAACTTTTGATGTTTTGCTCTACTTAGGATCGATGGCATGAGATTTTTGCACCTTCTTCTTCTTTCCTCTTATAGAGGATTGATGATCTACTAATGAACCTCCCACTAAATTCACTAGCTTTTTCTAGAGTTGGTGGCCCTTCTCAAAAGTCTGCAGTAATCCTAGCAAATCATGGTAGTTCATTGCAGGCTTTGTCATTCTGTAATGATTGAGAAAGGGTAGGTAGAATTTCGATAGCGAATTGAGGATAGCATCCTTGCCTAACTATTCATGCAATAGAAAGCCAAGTTTCTTCAAGCATTAAATCTACTCAATCATGTACAGTACATGATCAAGGACTGAATCGCCTTCTCACATATGGGTATGAACACTATGCAGGAGGTTTTGTGTCGCTCCGTATCCTTAGGGGTACCGAAGGAGTCATTCAATATTTGAATGATCTCCTCAGATTACACATCCTTGAACTTATGGCTAAGTTCATCATTCATAGCTACCCTCATCACACAATGCACAGTCGTTCGATCATTGAGCCACTTCATGTAAATGTCTCTTGTGACACGAGGAGCATTGGCAATAGGTTCTTCGGGTGCCTCATCCGTAAGGATGCATAGAATCTTCTCGTGCTCTAAGATGATCTTCAACTTTCGATACCAGCTATCGAAGTTGAGTCCGGTGAGCTTGTCGCTGTCTAACAGCGAATAGAGAGATAGTATATTGGCCATAGCTGAAAGAAAAAATATGAGCCTATTAGTATATGAATTATTTTTTAATCTCAAAGACATAAATTTTAGTTTAAAGGTTCTCCCACTATTTTAATAAATTGGTAGCCTCTACCTCCAACTCGAAGAATTACATTAATTTCTTAGCAAGTACTAGAGTCTACACAGACCATATTCAGGCCCGAGTATGGCTCGACCAATCTTAGTGCATCCATGGGTAGGTTCATAATCAATTATTTCTCCAAACAACTTTTAGCAATTAGGTTTTGCCCTAGGTATCCCTTCAGCAGGTGTGTGGTGCCTTTATTGAAAATCCTGGTTAGGTCCAACCATTAACATGACAACATCAAGTGCATCCAACAAATGAATGTCCAGGTCCAAGTGTGGCTCGATCAATCTAAGTATTGATCTGAAAGTACATCATGATGGTCATATGATGGATGATAATTTCAATACATAATACATACTAGGCGTGTGGCACCTCCAATGCCTATTTGGAGTATTGAACTTATTATTATGTACCTTAATGGGGGGTTATGAATAAGTTATCCCATAACTATATCATTTTATGAATCTAATAATTTAGATAATTTGATTTTATTGATCTGAGAATAAGAGGAGAAGTTGACCTACAAGTCGTAAATCCTTCTACTGACTTCACCAAGTCATGTAGAGGATTAGACACAAGCTGGTCCAGAGACACCTAAATCAGTCATATTGATTAACTTTGATGGCATTAGTCTTCTCGAATCGGCTAGTGACCTAATCAAAATATAATCTATCATGTCGATCAGATAAGTGAGATCAGTGGGAGGGATGTACCATTAACTCACTGTAGATGCATCTAGGTGAATAGCTCTCAATTAGAAACCACTTGATCAAATCTGTCAAACTTACCTTAGATACCAACTGGTTAATTAGTTTTGATTTGATCCACCAAAAGATTCGGGCTCAACCGTAGAGCCATGATCATAATCTATTTATTAGAGTCAAACACATGAACTTGATCAAACTTCAACTATTGAGGTTGATTTAGAAAAATTCTAATCTAATCTAATTCAATACTTGATTAGATTTAATCAATTTCTCTACTTGATCTATATGTATTTCTAACCCTAGGTCTAACCTATTAGAAGGATCTGATTCATGCTAATCCTTTGTCTATTAATTTATATGGTGTCTTAATAATTTTCAATTCTCAAATCTAGCCATTCAAACTTAATTCAAAATTTAGTATGTGAAACATGTGTTTTAGTTTGTAGAACTATTCTATCAGGATTTCAGATGAAGTATACCATATATTTTAACTCATGAAAATATATTTTTATAATATATTTAATAATTAAACATGCATAGGTGTTATCTAAACTTCATACATATATCTCATGCATCATGATAACTTTAAGATCAATATCGATTACATCTTATGTAACATGCTATTCAGATTTTAAAATAATTTTATATCTAAATTTATCTTATTATAATAAATTATAAATCACTTTAGATCTAATCTAAATATATTTATAATCAAAATAATTTATAAAAATTTATTTTTTTTTTCATGAATCAGATCACAATGACACCTCTACACGTCATAAGAGAACCCATTGAATAGGCAAAAGAGAGATTAATCTCTTCAATCTCTTATGACCGAATGGTCTGGTGATCTCATCAAGTTGAGTACTAGACTACTAAGATCTAAAATTTAATTTCATATGTAATCACATCAATATACAATTTTGATAAAATAATTTATGTCATGAATATATCCTTGATCTTATCAATTATATTCTTCATCTAATCTAATTAGATTTGATGCATCATATACATCATATCAGATCTGAAACATATCTTATAATAATTATAAAATATTAATTTTAGATTTGATATCATATAAAAAATTAATTAGATGCAAACATGAATGCATAAGGATCAAATTTTGGTTAAATCAGTTTTGGTGTTAATGCTGAATTTTATTAGTATTCAGATCTAAAAATTCATCAAAATGGATCTAATTCAGATCAAAAATAAGTCTCGCTTCTTAATAAAAATAAAAATATTAAAATTTTATTAAAATAAATTTAAAATAGATTTTAATTCATATTATTATTTCATCAAAATTCAGCAACAACAAAATCCTGTTATAACAATCTTATAACAACCTTAATCAACCATTGATTAGGATCATCTAATCCAATCAAAATCAAATCAAAAGTTTTATTTAAATAGATTTAAATTAGATTTAATATCTAATATAAAATTTTAATTATATACAATATGTAAATAATCTAAAAAAATTTAGTTATATATGCATGTATCAAAGCCTGCTCTGATACCAATTGAAGGGAAGGATAACTATTTCTCTTCGGGCAATCAGGATTGCATCTAAAATTTTTTTATCAATCTATATGAACAAGAATCAAATCTTTACTTAGATAGTAATAGAATAGAAGATCAAATCTCTAAATATCTTAAATCAACCTTCGCAGAGGCACAGAAGTGCAGACCCTCTACTTCACATGCATACCAGATAATGCAGGAAAGCAGGATGAACTCTGATCAAATCACCTTCTCAACCCAACCAAATGAGGGATGAGAGCAACCAGGTGTGACACTTCTGTTGGGAAATGTGTCCCAAAAAGCCAATCATCAAGCTGTTGACGGTTGAGCAACCAAGTATGGTAATTGATTTGTTAATAAATAAAATATATTTGACATTTTCATCATAAGCTTTCATCTTCTAATGAACTCCGTTGTTATAATGAAGTCCTTAGAACTATTTAGATTCGATAAAGAGAGAATTTATTGATTAGTCCTTAAAACAGTTCACGACCAAATGATAAGCTGTTAATAAGGACGACAGCTTCTATCGAGCATAGGTCACTGTAGGCCATATGGGTTGGTTGTCCTCTTAACCAAAGAGTGTGGAGACACTGGTATGGCATACGGGTGAGATGTACTGGTACATCATCATTGAACGTGGCCAACTCCAGAGTATTATGCTGTCGAGAATGTCTCTGATGGAATATAGGTATAAGTGTCCCTTAGACTTGAGATCGCCTCAATGACTTGCAAGCAACTCACTGTGCTTTGGTACTGGACTAACTGAATTTCTAATTCAGAGATGGAAGGCTTCTAGGCACAGTCAAGTACTTGCAAAGTCAGAGTGTGATCAAGATAGGATTGACCACTCCAAGAGTTGGAGAAGAATGAGTCGCTGTATTTTAATTTAGCAAAACCTTGGCCAGGGTAATCCATCAGATGGATTTGATATTTTGAAATACAATATGGACAACCTGATCAGAGTTGACTGTGGAACTCTGAAATGTCCTATGATCATTTTGGTCAAGGGGATGAATTATATGAAAACTATATCCGCATGGGTTTTAAGGATGTTGTTCTACACATTCGACCTATCTGATCATCGGGTACCATTGCTAGATGGTTACTTCGATTGGTACAGAAATTTATTTCTGTGCTACTAGCTTAGGTTCGGACCTATGAGGTCACACACATTAGAGTTCATGATTTGATCGGATGGTTGATCAACGATTAAGAATCATTCTAGGGTTAAATGATCAATACGATTGACATTTAACCCAGTGCAAGTGTTGTAGGAGGATCGATTAGCAATTTGATTGTTAATTGGCTTAATTTGATTAAGCTAATGGGTTAAGATTAAGTCTAATTAAATATAATTTAATTAGATTTAGTTTGAGCTTGATTGGATCAAGTTCAATTGGTCTATTGGATAAGCCAAGTGCAAGAAAAAACTAGTCCTAGTTCAACTAGGACTTGGGTCAATCTAATTTCTAATTTGATTAGAAAATTAAATCAGATTTAAATCTAATTTAATCTGATTAAATTAGATTCTTAATTGGGTTAAGATCTATTTTAATTGGGTTGATCTAATTTTGTTTTTATTTGATTTGAGAAACCAAATTAAAACAAGTCATAAGATAGAATCCTAGTAAGACTAGGATTCCACCTTGCACCACATAAGCCTTCCCCACACCCTCTCTCTCATTCAACGCCAATCTCCTCTTATTTTGTGCAACAAAAGCCCTCTCCCAGGTCTCTCCCATGTTCACAAAAGGTCTCCTTTCTTCTTTCTTGCATGGAAGGTAGTTTGGATCAAATCAAAAAGGAATAAGTTTGAATTTTGAATTCTATGAGATAGAGTTTTAGAAATCCAAAACTCTTTCAATTTTGTGCCGAATCTATCCAAATTTTTTTTGGAATTTTTGTATCTTTTAGGGTACATATTATACACCCTTTAGTAGTGATCCATACATGAAAATAAGGAGGAGGTGCTCAAGAGTTGGGCACCCCTTAACTTACCATGTTTGGATAAGCCTTGACTAGGTATTTGACCTAGACAAGGACTCTATCATATCTCTCTATATAAAATGAGTTTCTTTATGAAATTTTTGGAGAAGATAAATATTTGAGATACCTTTGGGACATCCAAAAATCAGAGAAAAAAACCTTTGGGTCGTAGAGATATAAAAGATACAAGTTAGAATATCTAGAGAGAGAAACGAGAAGAAGAAGAGGGTCTTCTTCTAGGGTTGTTTGTTTTCATATCTTTCCTCCCTCCATCTTGAGTTTCCTGAGAGCGTCTCAGATCTAAAACTCTTCCTTCTACTTTTCATCTTTGGAAGAGTTCAAATCAAGAAGAAAGAGGCACCTGATCAACCATCAAAGAAGGATCAGCGCAGTACTAGCATACTGTGCTGATTTCCTGAAGCAGGACTTCTGATCAAGATTCGTGAGCTCGTGTGGACGACTCCTAGAGGCCGGATGCATGTGCGGCTTGCAGCATCATCCTCAAGCCCGGATCAGCGAGGTTAGAACGTCTAACTTGCAAGGTAATAGATCTGATCTATTGTTTAATACATACATTAGATGTAGTATAGAAACATGTTGATATGATCAACATGTAGTTCATGCTATATTTATATATTTTAATTTTTGATTTAATGCTATGTAATAATTATGTAATAGGATCTTAGATCTAGGGATTCTCTAATTTTAAAAAATAATTTTGATTTATTTTAGTCTTCCGCTGTATGATCTTGAAAAAGTTTCAAGATCTAACCCTGAAACCCTAGATCTGGTTCCTACAATTGGTATCAGAGCCTAGGTTCTTTATTACATGATTATTTATACATGATTAGATTATTTTTTAGATTAGATCTAATTTATAATCTAATTATTAAATCTAAAATTAAAATTTTAGATCAATCACGAACTGCAAGGTTGTCCTGCTGTAAGGTTTACCCCTTACAGTGCAAAGGTTGTCCTAGTTTGTGTAGATCTATCTTTAATCATAAATTTATTATATATGATCTAGATTAAATTTATGATTTATTAAATTTAAAAAATATTTTATTCTGAAATAAAATCTCTTTGTTAATAATTTTTTTGCAAAAAAATTATTTAAAATTGAAACTGTTTCAATTACATGAACCTTTTTAGATTAGATCTAAAGTAGTTTCATGTTTATTTTACTTGTATCTTGATTATGAATTAAACATGCAATATGGTTGGTAGAATCATATTGTAAAATTATTTTACAAATATAAAAAATTTTTTTTGAAAAGCTGAACCCAACCCTCAGCCCAAAACTTAATTAAGAATTAAGAAGTTGTTTGATTAGGTTCTAGGATTGTGAATTGAAGAACCTAAGACACAAACCATAACACATTGGGTTAATGGGTTAGTGGGAATTAGGTCCATTAATTGGGTTAGACCTATGGTTAGATTGAAGATGGACTTAATTAGAGAATTGACTAAATCTAATCAATTGTTGTCTTAGATTAGGTCAAGGATTCTCTAGATCAATTACAATAGTTGTAGTTGGTCAAGTCCATGTCTTTAACGAGAACCAAATGGACTTGATTCTTGGCTAAGCGGTCTAGCACGAACGTTAGGTTGATCTAATCGAAACTAATTAAACTAGTTAGTGTCTAAGGTAAACCAGACCAGTGGTTTTTAATTGGGAGCTCGCTTACCTGGCCATTTCTGATGGTGTCTAAGGCAAGCTTTGGCAGACCCTCCCACTGATCGAACTTACCTGGCCTCTTGGTGAAATTATGTTTTGATCGGATCACTTGACTATTCGAGCTGACCCATGTCAACTAGGTAAATCAGTGTGACTGATTTAGGTGCTCCTAGACCAGCCCTTTCAATGGTCTCCCTTAGCTGACTTGGTGAAGCTAGTGGGAGGATCATGATAAGCTGGTTCATCTGACCTCATCCTCTAAATTATTTAAATCCTCTAAAATTATTAGGTCCTTAAAATGATAAAGTTATGGAGATAACTGAGTCATAGCCTCCCATTAAGGTGTTTGATAATGAGTCCATTAACTCAATAATCATTGCAGACCCAAAGGCCTGGTGCTTGTTGACTAATGGAATTATCACTCATCATATGATGACTTGGAAGTGTCTCTCTAATGATGGTTAGGTGAGCCAACCAAAGTTGGGCTTAATCATTCGTTGGTTAGATACACCAAGTATGATCATGTTAATGGTTGGACCTAACTGGATCCTTACAGTGGAGGCCAAAGCCTACTGATTAGGTTTCTGGGGCAAAATTAAAATTACTAGAAATTGTTTAGAGAAACAATTGGTTATGAACCTACCTTTAGATGTACATGGGTTGGCCAACCAAAGTTGGGCTTGTGTGCAGTCTAAGTAGATTCTAGTACCCACTAAGAAATTAGGGCAATTCCTCGAATTGGAGGTAGAGGCTACCAATTCGAATAAAATAGTGGGAGAAACCTTTTGATTAAAGTCCAAATCTTTAGGTTTAATGAATCAATTACTAATTAGGTTATGGTTCTCCTTTGTGCAAATATGGCCACTTCCCTATCGCTCCGATCATTGTTGGACAATGATAAGTTAGTGGGACCCAACTTCGATAGCTGGTACCGAAAGTTGAAGATAGTCCTGGAGCATGAACGGATCCTATATATGATAATGGATCCTGCACCTGAGGAGCCAGCTGTCAATGCACGTGGAACAGTCAGAGACACTTACCAGAAGTGGCTCAGTGACTGGACCATGGTGTGCTGTATCATGCTGGCTGCATAGAGCGATGAGTTCAGTCGTAGATTCAAGATGGCTCAGCCAAAGGACATGCTTCAAGTGTTGGAGGATGCCTTTGGCACATCCGATGATGTGAGAGGCACAAGACTAGTTGTGCCATCTTCAACGCCAAAATACGGGATGGTGCCTCTATCACTGATCATGTATTGTACGTGATCGAGCTGATGGAAGGATTGAGCAAGCTCGACTTTTTCTTGCATAAGCAACTTGGGAAAGATGTAATACTAAACTCGCTGCCCAAGTCTTATCTCCCATTCTTCACTCAGTATAGAATGACAAAGCCTGAAGAGAACTACCACGGGTTACTGGGGTTGCTTCAGAACTTTGAGAAGGATCACCAACTTCATAAGGAGTCGGTGAACTTAGTGGGAGGTTCATCTTCTGATTCTCGACCTTTTGAGAAAGGGAAGAAGAACAAGAAGAAGAAAGTGAAGAAGGTGCAAGTTCAGGCTGGGACATCTATGCAGGGTCAGACCAAAAAGATCAAGCCTGATAAGAGTCTATTCTACTGGCAAGCACCCTAGATTAGATAGTGTGTTAGATATCTACTTATGGCATTGGAGGCTAGGTCATATAAACAAGAACAGAATAAATAGGTTGACTCAAGAGAGAATCCTCAAAGTCAGTGATTGTGAATCACTTCCAACCTGTGAGTCCTGTCTTCTTGGTAAAATGACCAAGTCACCTTTTATTGAAAAAGGTGAGAGAGCTACTGAGCTCTTGGGCCTAGTACATACTGATGTATGCGAGCCCATGAGCACCAGTGCTAGAGGTGGATATTTCTACTTCATAACTTTCACGGATAATCTATCTCGATATGGATATGTCTATCTGATGAAACATAAGTCGGATTCATTTGAAATATTCAAACGATTCCGAAGTGAAGTAGAAAAACAAACTGGAAAGAGTATTAAAACTCTTCGATCTGATTGAGGAGGAGAATACCTTTCTAGTGAGTTTCTCACATATCTAGGAGAGAATGGGATTCTCTCCCAATGGACTCCTCCAGAAACACCACAACATAATGGTGTGTCTGAAAAGAGGAATCAGACTCTGTTAGACATGGTCCGATCCATGATGGGTTTTGCTAGCTTACCGATATCCTTCTGGGGATATGCACTCGAATCGGCTTGTTATCTGTTAAATAGGATTCCAAGTAAGTCTGTAATTAAGACTCCATAAGAGATATGGATGGGACGTAAGCCAGTACTTTCACACCTTAGGGTCTAGGGGTGCCCGACCTATGTCAAACGATTAGTCACAGACAAACTTGGACCTAGGTCTGACAAATGCTCATTCATAGGGTACCCCAAAGAGACAAAAGGATTTTTTTTCTACCATGCTGATGAAAAAAAGGTGTTTGTCAGCCTTAAGGCAATCTTTTTAGAAAAAGAGTTCCTTGGTGAAGGAACCGTTGCCTCTAAGGTTGAACTTGATGAAGTTCAACAGGTAGAAGGACCGACACCAATAGCTGAACCTGAGTCGGATATGATTAGATCAGATTCGGAGCTCAATGTACCTGCACCATTAAGGTGATCCAGTAGAGTACTACGTCAGCCGGACAGATACTATGGTTTCTTGGTCCGAGATGGTGATCCCATCGAACTTGATGAGAATAATGAGGATCCGATCACCTATATGGATGCAATGCAGAGACCTGATTCTGAGAAATGGCTTGAAGCCATGAAATCCGAAATGGAGTCTATGAAGGTCAATGATGTATGGACATTGGTTGACCCACCTGAAGGAGTTAAACCCATTTGGTGTAAATGGGTCTTCAAAAGGAAGAGGGGCACAGACGGAAAGGTGGAGACCTATAAAGTCCGTCTGGTCACCAAGGAGTATTGTCAACGTTATGGTATTGACTATGATGAGACCTTTTCCCCTGTGGCAATGCTCAAATCTATTCGGATAATGCTTGCAATAGCTGCCCATCTAGATTATGATATCTGACAGATGGATGTAAAGACAGCTTTCCTGAATGGAGAGCTGACCGAAGAGATGTATATGATACAACCTGAGGGGTTTACATCCACAAATGAGTCCAAGGTGTGCAAGCTTCAGAGATCCATTTATGGATTGAAGCAAGCTTCTCGGAGTTGGAACATGCATTTTGATAAGGTGATCAAAACGTATGGCTTCATTAAGAATGGAGAAGAGCCCTGCATCTATAAATGGGCAAATGATCCAGTTATGGTATTCCTTGTTTTGTACATGGATGACATTCTCTTAATCGGGAATGACATCCCCGCACTACAGGGAATAAAAGTTTGGTTGTCATCACAGTTCTCCATGAAGGACTTGGGTGAAGCATCCTACATCCTAGAGATGAAGATCTATAGGGATAAATCTAAAAGGATGCTTGGGTTATCCCAGTCCATGTACATAGACACTGTGCTGAAGAGGTTCAGCATGGAGAATTCTAAGAAGGGCTATCTACCGATAGGCCAAGGAATTTCTCTCTCTAAGAAGGATTGTCCGACAACTCCTGAAGAGAGAGAGCGTATGAGTAGAGTCCCATATGCTTCAGCCGTGGGATCTATCATGTATGCCATGACATGTACAAGACCAGATGTGGCATACTCACTAGGAGTAGTGAGTAGATACCAATCTGATCCTGGAGAAAATCACTGGAAAGTGGTTAAAGCCATCCTTAAGTATTTGAGAAATACTAAGGACCAATGGTTGGTTTATGACGAGTCAGATTTAAAACTTGTGGGGTTCACAGACTCTAGCTTTCAATCTGACCATGATGACAGCAGGAGCGTGTCAGGTTATATCTTTACTCTGAATGATGGAGCCATCTGCTGGAAGAGTTCCAAGCAGCATACTGTGGTGGACTCTGTTTGTGAAGCAGAGTACATCGCAGCATCGGATGCCGTGAAGGAAGCTGTGTGGCTGAGAAAATTCATCAATGAGCTCGGAGTAGCACCCTCCCTCGATGGTCCGGTCCTGCTCTACTGCGACAGCACTGGTGCCATAGCTCAGACGAAGGAACCCAAAGCACATCAGTGGATGAAGCACATCTTGCACCGCTTCCATCTGGTCCAAGAGATCATGGATCGAGGTGACGTCGACCTTTAGAAGATCAATGGAAAGGAGAACCTGACCGACCCCTTCACTAAAGCCCTGGCGATAAAGGAGTTCGACAACCACAAGTTGAAGATGGGTATTAGATACTGTGCCGAGTGGCTTTAGGACAAGTGGGAGTTGTTGGGAAATATGTCCCAAAAAGCCAATCGTCAAGCTGTTGACGGTTGAGCAACCAAGTATTGTAATTGATTTGTTAATAAATAAAATATATTTGGTATTTTCATCATAAGATTTCATCTTCTAATGAACTCCGTTGTTATGATGAAGTCCTTAGGACTATTTAGATTCGATAAAGAGAGGATTTATCGATTAGTCCTTAAAACAGTTCACGACCAAATGATAGGTTGTTAATAAGGACGACAGCTTCTATTGAGCATAGGTCGCTGTAGGCCATATGGGTTGGTTGTCCTCTTAACCAAAGAGTGTGGAGACACTGGTATGGCATACGGGTGAGATGTACTAGTACATCATCATTGAACGTGACCAACTCCAGAGTATTCTGCTGTCGAGAATGTCTCTGATGGGATATAGGTATAAGTATCCCTTAGACTTGAGATCGCCTCAGTGACTTGCAAGCAACTGACTGTGCTTTGGTATTGACTAACTGAATTTCTAATTCAGAGATGGAAGGCTTCTGGGCACAGTCAAGTACTTGCGAAGTCAGAGTGTGATCAAGATGGGATTGACCACTCCAAGAGTTGGAGAAGAATGAGTCGCCGTATTTCAATTTAGCAAAACCTTGGCCAGGGTAATCCATCAGATGGATTTGATATTTTGAAATACAATGTGAACAATTTGATCAGAGTTGACAGTTGAACTCTGGAGTGTCCTATGATCATTTTGGTCAAGGGGATGAATTATATGAAAACTATATCCGCATGGGTTCTAAGGATGTTGTTCTACACATTCGACCTATCCGGTCGTCGGGTACCATTGCTAGATGGTTACTTCGATTGGTACAGGAATTTATTTCTGTGCTACCAGCTTAGGTTCGGACCTATGAGGTCACACACATTAGAGTTCATGATCCGATCGGATGGTTGATCAACGATTAAGAATCGTTCTAGGGTTAAATGATCAATACGATTGACATTTAACCCAGTGCAAGTGTTGCAGGAGGATCGATTAGCAATTCGATTGCTAATTGGCTTAATTTGATTAAACCAATGGATTGAGATTAAGTCTAATTAAATTTGATTTAATTAGATTTAGTTTGGGCTTGATTGGATCAAGTCCAATTGGTTTATTGGATAAGCCAAGTGCAAGGAAAAACTAGTCCTAGTTCAACTAGGACTTGGGTCAATCTAATTTTTAATTTGATTAGAAAATTAAATCAGATTTAAATCTAATTTAATATGATTAAATTAGATTCTTAATTGGGTTAAGATCTATTTTAATTGAGTTAATCTAATTTTGGTTTGATTTAGTTTGAGAAACCAAATTAAAACAAGTCATAAGATAGAATCCTAGTAAGACTAGGATTCCACCTTGCACCACAAAAGCCTTCCCCACGCCCTCTCTCTCATTCAACGCCAATCTCCTCTTATTTTGCGTGACAAAAGCCCTCTCCCAGGTCTCTCCCTCATTCACAAAAGGTCTCCTTTCTTCTTTCTTACATGGAAGGTGGTTTGGATCAAATCAAAAAGGAATAAATTTGGATTTCGAATTCTATGAGATAGAGTTTTAGAAATCCAAAATTCTTTCAATTTTGCGCCGAATCTATCCAATTTTTTTTTGAAATTTTTGTGACTTTTAGGGTACACATTATGCATTCTTTTCTAGTGATCCATGCATGAAAATAAGGAGGAGGTCCTCAAGAGTTGGGTGCCCCTTAACTTGCCATGTTTGGATAAGCCTTGACTAGGTATTTGACCTAGACAAGGACTCTATCATATCTCTCTATATAAAATGAGTTTCTTTATAAAATTTTTTGAAAAGATAGAGATTTGAGAGACCTTTGGGTCATCCAAAAATTAGAGAGAAATACCTTTGGGTCATGGAGATATAAAAGACACAAGTTAGGGTGTCTAGAGAGAGAAACGAGAAGAAGAAGAGGGTCTTCTTCTAGGGTTGTTTGTTTTCATATCTTTCCTCCCTCCATCTTGAGTTTTCTGAGAGCATCTCAGATTTGAAACTCCTCCTTCTACTTTTCATCTTTGAAAAAGTCCAAATCAAAAAGAAGGAGGCACCTGATCAACCATCAAAGAAGGATCAGCGCAGTACTAGCATACTGTGCTGATTTCCTAAAGCAGGACTTCTGATCGAGATTCGTGGGCTCGTGTGGATGACTCCTAGAGGTTAGATGTGTGTGTGGCTTGCAACATCATCCTCAAGTTCGAATCAGCGAGGTTAGAACGTCTAACTTGCAAGGTAATAGATCTGATCTATTGTTTAATACATACATTAAATGTAGTATAGAAACATGTTGATATGATCAACATGTAGTTCATGCTATATTTATATATTTTAATTTTTGATTTAATGCTATGTAATAATCATGTAATAGGATCTTAGATCTAGAGATTCTCTAATTTTAGAAAATAATTTTGATTTATTTTAGTCTTCCGCTGTATGATCTTGAAAAAGTTTCAAGATCTAACTCTGAAACCCTAGATCTGGTTCCTACAACCTCACACCAGTAAGGGGATGCCTAAGGGAGGCCCCATGGCAAGGAGGAGATGGGCAGCAAGGAGGGGTGACGCCAAGGAAGAAAGGGGGCGCCCTCTTCTCACACGTCTCTCTCTCTTTCTCTCTTCTCTCAATCTGATTTGTTTGCTATGCATCCATAGGTAGAGATCATTTCTATTTATAGATGATTTCTATGATCCTATAAGTATAGAACTCCTAATTCAAATATGATTTGAATCAATCCAATACTCATGAAAGAAAGGTTCCTACTTGAGATAGAATTGGAATCATATAAGGCAATCACAAAGTACCCATTCTCACATCCACATGGGATGCCCACAACCAGCACCATGCTAAGTGCTGGTCAGCCCAAGGGAGGAGAAAATCTCAGTGCAAGTAGGACTCCAAATATCACATCCAAAAAGAGTTCAATTCGAATCCAATTCAAAGCTGGTTCGAAATAATTTTGAAAAGCTATCAATCCTAAACTCTTTAGGACTTTAGAACCAAGTCTAATTTAAAATTTTAAACCTAATTAAGTCTAATTAAATCAGATTTAATCTAAAATTAATTAGCATTTAAATTTAATTTTTCATAGACTTCATAGATCATAGATCAGAAACTGTTCATCTCCGAGATTGAACGTGAACCTCATGTGTAATGCTAGCTAGACGTAGTCAACTCTTCAATCCTATTTGATCCACAACTTAATTCTCAATTAGGTTAACTTATATGTTCAATCAAGTCAATTACTTCTAAATTGGACATATAAATATAGGTCAATACTTTCTTACATTGTCTGACTTATTTGCATGACTCCATAGGTTCAAACATTAAGCCGATGGCACAAGAATCGATTTTTGTACTAATCGAGATACCATCTAGTAATGGTTTTCGATGTTCAGATAGGTCAAATTATTACAAAAAAATATTTTAGAATCTATACATATGGTTACTGTATAATTTATCTCTTTGACTCTGGATACTCTAGGATAATCTCAGGTTAACTATTAACCGAGAGTATTCCATCCACATTGTATTTTATGTTGAGAAATATATCCCAAAAACTAATTGTCAAGTAGTTGACGGTTGAGCAATCTTGTATTATATTTGATTTGTTAATAAATAAAATATATTTTTGGTATTTTCATCACAAGTTTTCATCTTCTAATGAACTCTGTTGTTGTGATGAAGTCCTTAGGACTATTTAGGTTCGATAAAGAGAGAATTTATCGATTAGTCCTTAAAATTATTCATGACCAAATGATAGACTGCTAATAAGGATGACAGCTTCTATCGAGCATAGATCACTGTAGGCCATATGGGTTGGTTGTCCTCTTAATTACTGATATGACATACAGGTGATATGTAAGGGTACATCATCATTGAATATGACCAGCTCCAGAGTATTCTACTATCGAGAATGTCTCTGATGGGATATAGGTATAAGTGTCCCTTAGACCTGAGATCACCTCAGTGACTTGCAAGCATCTCACTGTACTTTGGTATTGGACTAACTAAATTTTTAATTCAATGAAAGAAGACTTCTAGGCATAGTCAAGTACTTACGAAGTCAGAGTGTGATCAAGATGGGATTGACCACTCCAAGAGTTGGAGAAGAATGAGTCGCTGTATTTCAATTTAGCAAAATCTTGGCCAGGGTAATCCATCAGATGGATTTGATAGTTTGAAATACAATGTGGATAACCTGATCAGAGTTGATAGTTGAACTCTGTGATATCCTATGATCATTTTGATCAAGAGGATGAATTATATGGAAACTATATCCACATGGATTCTAAGGATGTTGTTTTACACATTCGATCTATCCGACCGTCAGGTACCATTGCTAAATGGTCATTTTGATTGATATAAAAATTTATTTCTGTGCTACCGACTTAGGTTCAGACCTATGAGGTCACACACATTAGAGTTCATGATTCGATCGGATGGTTGATCAATGATTAAGAATCATTCTAGGGTTAAATGATCAATATGATTGATATTTAACCTAGTGTAAGTATTGCAGGAGGATCGATTAACAATTTGATTGCTAATTGGCTTAATTTGAGTAAGTCAACAGGCTGAGATTAAGTCTAATTGAATATGATTTAATTAGATTTGATTTGGGCTTGATTGGATCAAGTCCAATTGGTTTATTGGATAAGCCAAGTGCAAGGAAAAACTAGTCCTAGTTCAATTAGGATTTAGGTCAACCTAATTTTTAATTTGATTAAAAAATTAAATCAGATTTAAATCTAATTTAATCTGATTAAATTAGATTTTTAATTGAGTTAAGACCTATTTTAATTGGGTTGATTTGATTTTGGTTTGATTTGATTTGAGAAATCAGATTGGAACAAGACATAGGTTGAATCCTAGTAAGACTAGGATTCCACCTTGCGCCAATTTAGCCCCCACACCCACTCTCTCTTATCCCACTCCCACTCTCTCTTATTTTGTGCGACAAAACTTCTCTCTCAGGTCTTCACACATGCCCAAAACTTTTTTATCTTTCTCTCTTATATAGAAAATGGTTGTGGGTCAAGTCAAAGTAGGAATTAGTTTGGATTTCAAATTCTATGAGATAGAGTTTTAAGAAACCAAAACACTTTTCTTATGGTACTGATTTTATTTAGATTTTTTTTTGAGATTTTTATATCTTTTATGGCATATAATATGCACCCTTTTCTGGTGGTCCACACACAAAAAAAAAGAGGGGGCACCCAAGAGTTGGACACCCCTTGTCTTGCCATGTTTGCATAATCCTTGACTAGGTATTTAACCTAGACAAGGACTCTATCATATCTCTCTATTTAAAATAATTTTTTTCATAAAATTTTAGTAAAAAATAGAGAAAAGAGGGACCTTTGGGGAATACAAAAATTAGAGAGAAAGAAGATTGGGGCGTGGAGATACAATAGATACAAGACTAGGTGTCTAGGTGAGAGCAAAGAGAAGAAGAAGAGGGTCTTTTTCTAGGGTTGCTGTGTTCACCTCTTCCCTTCCTCCATCTTGAGTTTTTTGAGAGTATCTTAGATCTAAAACTTTTTTTACTTCTTATCTTTGGAAGAGTCTTAATCAAGAAGAAGGAGGCATCTGATCGACTATCGAAGAAGGATCAGCACAGTACTAGCATACTGTGCTGATTTTCTAGACCAGGACTTCTGATCATGATTCATGTGCTCGTGTAGATGACTCCTAGAGATCGGATGTATTTGCGGCTTGCAACATCATCCTCAAGCCCAGATCAGCAAAGTTAGAATGTCTAACTTGCAAGGTAATAGATCTGATCTATTATATTAGATGTAGTATAGAAACATGTTGATATGATCAATATGTAGTTCTTGCTCTTTATATTTTAATTTTTAATTTAATACCATGTAATAATCATGTAATAGAATCTTAGATCTAGGAATTTTTTAATTTTATAAGATAAATTTTGATTTATTTTAGTCTTCCGCTGTCTGATCTTGAAAAAGTTTTAAAAGCTAATCCTAAAAACTTAAATCTGGTTCCTTTAATTGATATCAGAGCCTAGATTGTTTATTACATGATTATTTATACATACTTAGATTATTTTTTAAATTAGATCTAATTTATAATCTGATTATTAAATCTAAAATTAAAATTTTTAGATCAATCATGAACTGTAGGTTGTCCTACTGTAAGGTTTACCCCTTACAGTGCAAAGGTTATCCTAGTTCGTGTAGATCTATCTTTAATCATAAATTTGCTTGATATGATCTAGATTAAATTTATGGTTTATTAGATTTAAAAAATATTTAAATCTAAAATAAAATCTCTTTGTTAATAATTTTTGTGCAAAGAACCATCATATATTTGTCTAAGAAATTTATGCAATTTAAAGTTGAAATTGTTTCAATTACATGAACCTGTTTAGATTAGATCTAAAATAGTTTCATGCTTATTTCACTTGTATTTTGATTATGAATCAAACATGCAACTTGGTTGGTAGAACCATATTGTAAAATTATTTTATAAATATAAAAATTATTTTTGAAAAGCTGAACCTCAACCCTCAACCCAAAACTTAATTGAGAATTAAGAAGTTGTTAGATTAGGTTCTAGGATTGTGAATTGAAGAACCTAAGACACAAACCATAACACATTAGGTTAATGGGTTATTGAAAATTAGATCTATTAATTGGGTTAGACCTAAGGTTAGATTAAAGATAGACTTAATTAAAGAATTGACTAAATCTAATCAATTGTTGTCTTAGATTAGGTCAAAGATTTCCTAGATCAATTACAATAGTTGTAGTTGGTCAAGTCCATGTCTTTAATGAGAACCAAATGGAGTTGATTCTTGGCTAAGCAGTCTAGCATGAACTGTTAGGTTGATCTAATCGAAACTAATTAAACTAGTTGGTGTCTAAGATAAATCAGACCGGTGGTTTTTAATTGGCAGCCCACTTATCTGGCCATTTCTGATGGTGTCTAAGGCAAATTTTGGCAGATCCTCCCACCAATCAAACTTACCTGACCTCTTGGTGAAATTATATTTTGATCGGATCACTTGACTATTCAAGCTGACCCATGTCAGCTAGGTAAATCAGTGTGACTGATTTAGGTGCTCCTAGACCAGCCCTTTTAATAATCTCCCTTAAGCTGACTTGATGAAGCCAGTGGGAGGATCATGATAAGCTGGTTCATATGACCTTATCCTCTAAATCAATTAAATCTTCTAAAATTATTAGGTTCTTAAAATAAAATAGTTATGGTGATAACTAGATCATAGCCTCCCATTAAGTGGATGATAATGGATCCATCAGTTGGATAATCATTGGAGGCCCAAAGGCCTGGTGCTTATCAGCTGATGGAATTATCATTCATAATATGATTTCTTGAGTGCATCTTTCTAAATGGTGGTTAGGTTAGCCAACCAAAGTTGGGCCTAATCATTCATTGGCTAGATGGGCCAAGTATGTTCTTGTTATTGGTTGGACCTAACCAGACCTTTTCAGTGGAGGTCAAAGCCTACTGATTAGGGACTGGGACAAAAAAAAATAAAATTACTAAAAATTATTTAGAGAAATAATTGGTTATGAACCTACCCTTAGATGTACATGGGTTGGCCAACCAAAGTTGAGCTTGTGTGCAGTCTAAGTAGATTCTAGTACCCACTAAAAAATTAGGATAATTCTTCGAATTAGAGGTAGAGGCTACCAATTCAAATAAAATAGTGGGAGAAACTTTTTGATTAAAGTCTAAATCTTTAGATTTAATGAATCAATTACTAATTAGGTTATGATTTTTTTTGGGCAGATATGGCCACTTCCCTATCGCTCCGATCATTGTTGAACAATGATAAGTTGGTGGGACCCAACTTCGATAGTTGATACCGAAAGTTGAAGATAGTCTTGGGGCATGAACGGATCCTATATGTGATAATGGATCTTGCACCTGAGGAGCCAGCTGTCAATGCACATGGAATAGTCAGAGACACTTACCAGAAGTGTCTCAGTGATCGGACCATGGTGCGCTGCATCATGCTGGCTGCTATGAGCGACGGGTTCAATCGTAGATTTGAGACGGCTCAGCCAAAGGACATGCTTCAAGTGTTGGAGGATGCCTTTGGCACACCCGATGACGTGGAGAGGCACAAGACTAGTTGTGCCATCTTCAATACCAAAATGTGGGATGATGCCTCTGTCACTAATCATGTATTGTACATGATCGAGTTGATGGAGCGTTTGAGCAAGCTCGGCTTTCCCTTGCATGAGCAGCTTGAGAAAGATGCAATACTGAACTCACTACCCAAGTCTTATCTCCCATTACTCACTCATTATAGAATGTCAAAGCTTGAAGTAAACTACCACAGGTTACTGGGGTTGCTTTAGAACATTGAGAAGGATCACCAACTCCACAAGGAGTCGATGAACTTAGTGGGAGATTCATCTTCTGGTTCTCGACCCTTTGAAAAAGAAAAGAAGAACAAGAAGAAGAAAGTGAAGAAGGTGCAAGTTCAGGCTGGGACACCAGTGCAGGGCCAGACCAGAAAGACCAAGCCCGATAAGAGTCAAGCTGAATGCTTCTTTTACAAGAAGCGGGGGCACTGGAAGAGAAACTGTCCTCAATATATTGCCTCCCTGGACCCGAACAGGTAGAGAAAGAAGCAAGCTATTGCTAGGCAAGATATTTATATGATAACTCCTTGTAATTTCTCTATTTATGATATAACTGATTGGGTATTGGATACCAGTAGCCCTTACCATATTTACAATTTGTTATACGGGTTGCATGTCAGTAGGAGATTCGAGGAAGGCGAGAGGTTCCTGAGCGTTGAAGATGGAAGACCAGTTCCAGTTCTAGCATTAGGAATCTTGAAACTTGTATTTGAGTCCCATACCATTGTTCTTAATGATTGTCATTTCTGTTCCAGTTTCTTTTTAAATATCATTTTTGTAGGCCTTCTGACCAAAAATGATTATGAAATTTCAATAAAGAAACAAGTTTGTAATACCATTATGAATGGTGTTACTATTTTTTATGGATATTTGAACAATGGTGTGTATATATTATCACAACCTGTTAACATAGTCTATTCCACTAACAAGCCCCCTAGATTAGATAGTGTATCCGATATCTACTTGTGGCACTGTAGGCTAGGTCATATAAATAAGAACAGGATAAACAGGTTGACTCAAGAGGAAATTTTCAAAGTCAATGATTGTGAATCACTTCTAAGTGTGAATCCTGTCTTTCTGGTAAAATGATCAAGTCACCTTTTACTGAAAAAGGTGAGAGAGCTACTGAGGTCTTGGGCCTAGTACATACTGATGTATGCGGGCCCATGAGCATAAGTGCTAGAGGTGGATATTTTAACTTCATCACTTTCACGGATGATCTATCTAGATATGAAAATATCTATCTGATGAAACATAAGTCAGATTCATTTGAAATATTTAAACGATTCTGAAATGAAGTAGAAAAATAAACTGAGAAGAGTATTAAAACTCTTCAGTTTGATCAAGGAGGAAAATACCTTTCTGATGAGTTTCTTACATATCTAGGAGAGAATGGGATTCTCTCCCAATGGACTCCTCTAGGAACACCACAGCATAATGGTGTATCTGAAAGAAAAAATTGGACTCTGTTAGACATGGTCAATCCATGATGCATTTTACTAGCTTGCCGATATCCTTCTGGGGATATGCACTCGAATCAGCCTGTTATCTGTTAAATAAGGTTCCAAGTAAGTCTGTAATTAAGACTCCATATGAGATATGGATAGGATGTAAGCTAGCACTTTCACACCTTAGAATCTGGGGGTGTCCGGTCTATGTCAAACGGTTAGTTATAGATAAACTTGGACCTAGGTCTGACAAATGCACATTCATAGGGTACCCTAAAGAGACTAAAGGATATTTTTTCTACCATGCTGATGAACAAAAGGTGTTCGTTAGCCTTAAAGCAACCTTTTTAGAAAAGAAGTTCCTTGGTGAAGGAACCATGGCCTCTAAGATTGAACTTGATGAAGTTCAACAAGTAGAAGGACCGACACCAATAGCTGAACCTGAGTCAGATTTGATTAGATCAGATTCGGAGCCCAATGTACCTGCACCATTAAGGCGATCCGCTAGAGTACTGCATCAGTCGGACAGATACTATGATTTTTTGATCCGAGATGGTGATCCCATCGAACTCGATGAGAACGATGAGGATTCGATCATCTATATGGTTGTAATGCAGAGACCTGATTTCAAGAAATGGCTTGAAGCCATGCAATCAGAAATAGAGTCCATGAAGGTCAACGATATATGGACATTGGTTGATCCACCTAAAGGGGTTAAACCCATTGGGTGTAAATGGGTCTTCAAAAGGAAGAGGGGTGCAGACGAAAAGATGGAGACCTATAAAGAGATTAGCCTAATGACAAGATAAAGAGATTAGTCCTAAAAATAATCATATGATATATCCGTGTGTGTCAGCGATCAGCCCCGACTAGCTAGGCCTAGAAAGACTAACTATGCCAGCAATTAATCCCAACCGGCTAGGCTCAGAAGAAATTAGTTTCTGATATATAACTAATTGAAGGAACCAGATCTAGGGTTTCAGGGTTAGATCTTGAAACTTTTTCAAGATCAGGCAGTGAAAGACTAAAATAAATCAAAATTTATCTTATAAAATTAGAGAATCCATAGACCTAACATCCTATTACATGATTATTATATGGCATTAAATCAAAAATTAAAATATAAAGAGCAAAAATTACATGTTGATCATATCAACATATTTCTAAACTACATCTAATGTATGTAAAATATAATAGATCAGATCTATTATCTTACAAATTAGACGTTCTAACTTTGTTGATCCAGGCTTGAAGATGATGTTGTGAGCCGTACATACATCTGGCCGCTAGGAGTCGTCCACATGAGCCCACGAATCACGATCAAAAGTTCTGATCCAGAAAATCAGCACAGTATGCAAGTACTGCACTGATCCTTCTTCGATGATCGATCAGATGCCTCCTTCTTCTTGATTAGGACTCTTCCAAAGATGAGAAGTAGAAGAAGAAGTTTTAGATCTGAGACACTCTCAGAAAACTCAAGATGGAGGAAGAGAAGAGGTGAACACAGCAACCCTAGAAGAAGACCCTCTTCTTCTTCTCTTTGCTCTCACCTCGACATCTAGTCTTGTGTCTATTGTATCTCTACACCCTAATCTTATATCTCTATAATTTTTGAATCACCCAAAGGTCTCTCTTTTCTCTATTTTTCACAAAAATTTCATGAAAAAATTTATTTTAAATGGAGAGATATGATAGAGTCATTGTCAAGGTCAAATACCTAGTCAAGGATTATCCAAATATGGCAAGACAAGGGGCGCCCAACTCTTGAGCGCCCCCTATTTCTTTTTATGTGTAGACTACCAGAAAAGGGTGCATATTATGTACCATAAAATCTATAAAAATCTTAAAAAAAATCTGAAAAAAATCAGTGCCATAAGGAAAGAGTTTTGGTTTCCTAAAACTCTATCTCATAGAATTTGAAATCCAAACTAATTCCTACTTTGACTTGATCCACAACCATATTCCATGTAAAAGAGAAAGAGAGGAAAGTTTTGGGCATGTGTGAAGACTTGAGAGAGAATTTTTGTCACACAAAATAAGACAGAGTGGGTGTGGGATAAGAGAGAGTGGGCGAATCCTAGTCTTACTAGGATTCAATCTATGTCTTGTTCCAATCTGGTTTCTCAAACCAAATCAAATCAAAATTAAATTGATCCAATAAAAATAGATCTTAATTCAATTAAAAACTTAATTTAATTAGATTAAATTAGATTTAAATCTGATTTAATTTTTTAATCAAATTAGAAATTAGGTTGACCCAATTCCTAATTGAACTAGGACTAGTTTTTTCTTGCACTTGGCTTATCCAATAAACCAATTGAACTTGATCCAATCAAGCCCAAACCAAATCTATTAAATTATATTCAATTAGACTTAATCTCAACCCATTGACTTAATCAAATTAAGTCAATTAGTAATCAAATTGCTAATCAATCCTCCTACAACACTTACACTAGGTTAAATGTCTATCATATTGATCGTTTAACCCTAGAATGATTCTTAATTGTTGATCAACCATCCGATCGGATTATGAACTCTAATGTGTGTGACCTCATAGGTCTGAACCTAAGTTAGTAGTATAGAAATAAATTTCTATACCAATCAAAGTGATTATCTAGCAATGGTACCCGACGGCTGGATAGGTCGAATGTATAGAACAATATCCTTAGAACCCATGCGGATATAGTTTTCATATAATTCATCTCCTTGACCAAAATGCTCATAGGACACCTCAGAGTTCAACTGTTAACTCTGATCAGGTTGTCCATATTGTATTTCAAAATATCAAATCCATCTGATGGATTATCCTGACCAAAGTTTTGCTAAATTGAAATACAGTGACTCATTCTTCTCCAACTCTTGGAGTGGTCAATCCCATCTCGATCGCACTCTAACTTCACAAGTACTTGACTGTGCCCAGAAGCCTTCCGCCTTAGAATTAGAAATTCAGTTAGTCCAGTACCAAAGCACAGTGAGTTGCTTGCAAGTCACTAAGGCGATCTTAGGTCTAAGGGATACTTATACCTATATCCCATCAGACACATTCTCGACAGTAGAATGCTCTAAAGTTGGTGACATTCAATGATGATATACCCTTATATCTCACCTGTATGCCATACCAGTGTCTCTACACTCTTTGGTTAAGAGGACAGTTTTAAGGACTAATCGATAAATCCTTATTAACCACCTATCATTTGGTTGTGAACAGTTTTAAGGACTAATCGATAAATCCTCTCTTTATCGAACTTAAATAGTCCTAAGGACTTCATCATAACTATAAAGTTCATTAGAAGATGAAAACTTATAATGAAAATACCAAAAATATATTTTATTTATTAACAAATCAATTACAATACAAGGTTGCTCAACCGTCAACAGATTGACGATTGGCTTTTGGGACATATTTTCCAACAACTCCCACTTGTCCTAAAGCCACTCGATACAGTATCTGATACCCATCTTTAACTTGTGGTTGTTGAACTCCTTTATTGTTAAGGCTTTAGTGAAGGGGTCAATCAGGTTCTCCTTTCTGTCGATCTTCTGAAGGTCGACATCACCTCGATCCATGATCTCCCAGACCAGATGGAAGTGGTGCAAAATGTGCTTCGTCTACTGGTGTGCTTTGGGTTCCTTCGCCTGAGCTATGGCACCAGTGCTGTCGTAGTAGAGCAGGATCGAACCATCGAGGGAGGGTGCTACTTCGAACTCGATGATGAATTTTCTCAGCCATATAGCTTCCTTCACAACATTTGATGCTGCGATGTACTCCGCCTCACAAATAGAGTCTGCCACAGTATGCTGCTTAAAACTCTTCCAGCAGATGGCTCCACCATTCAGAGTAAAGATATAACCCAACATGCTTCTGCTGTCATCATGGTCAGATTGAAAGCTGGAGTCTGTGAACCCCACAAGTTTCAGATCTGGCTCGCCATAAACCAACCATTGGTTCTTAGTATTTCTCAAATACTTAAGGATGGCTTTAACCACTTTTCAATGATTTTCTCCAGAATCAGATTGGTATCTACTCACTACTCCTAGTGAGTATGCCACATTTGGCCTTGTACATATCATGGCGTACATGATAGATCCCACGATCGATGCATATGGGACTCTACTCATATGTTCTCTCTCTTCAGGAGTTGTCGGATAATCCTTCTTAGAGAGAGAAATTTCATGGCCTATCAGTAGATAGCCCTTTTTGAAATTCTCCATGCTGAACCTCTTCTGCACAGTGTCATGTACGTAGACTGGGATAACCCAAGCATCCTTTTAGATCTATCCCTATAGATCTTCATCCCTAGGATGTAGGATGCTTCACCCAAGTCCTTCATGGAGAACTGCGATGACAATCAAACTTTTATTCCCTGTAGTGCGGAAATGCCATTCTTGATTAAAAGAATATCATCCATGTACAAGACAAAGAATACCATAACTGGACCATTTGCCCATTTATAGATGCAGAGCTCTTCTCCGTTCTTAACGAAGCCATACATTTTGATCACCTTATCAAAACATGTGTTCCAACTTTGAGAAGTTTGGATCTTTGAAACTTGCACACCTTGAACTCATCTGTGGTTGTAAATGTTAGATGTGTGCCCTAGATGCCAGATCGGCTGACACATTCCTGTACAGATCTAAGGGCAAATTTATAATTTTGACTATAAATGAATAAAAGGGTTATTCTTCTATCACATTGTGTACATTGTGTCTGTGATACATCCTTTGAGTTAGTAGGAATGTTAATTTATATTTTCAAGAGTTAAAAATTTAAGACATGAATTTACATAACTAACTCATAAACAGCTCCTGACCATAGGATCATCACGAGGATGGTGATCGATCTGGAAGGTTGGTATATGATCGCTTTCTTAGGATAGATGTATTTTGAGTCTACGGTGTGGAGACACCGGAGTGAGAGTACAGATATTCGTTGAGAATGAGAGAACTGAGCTTGACCATATCGAGCAGTCATAAGGAAGTCTATCTTCTCATCGATAACTAGCTCGATGCTGCAGTTGTGTGTCTAGTTCCTTGACCTGAGATGCATCGACAGTTCACCTTGAGTGTGTTATAGTTTGACTACATCATAACTCGATCTTCTAGTCATTCGAAACCCTGAGGTATATGTTGGCTGTAGCATATTCATTGTAGGAACTAGGTCGCACCAAGATGGGATCTATCAACCTCGATAGATGAGAGGAGTAGTCTAATGATAATTGAAAGATCGAGTCCTTAAGCCCATGGTCATGGTAGAGTGAAAAAAAAATGAAAAAGAATTTTCCATTAAGATTTTACATCAGACTCGGATCGATCGATTAACTCATATGACTGATGTTGGGTTTGACGAGTTCACCTTAACCCTAATTCAGTCGGGACTCATGATAGAGGAACTCAATCACACAGGTAGCTGCATCGAGAGGTTTATCTTCAGTTCTGATAGGTTGCCACCACATACTGCTAGATGTCACTGATAGATTTTGGGAGCAATTAGAATGATATTGATGATCGATCATTTTAATTGTCTGAATTAGAAGAGTTTTAGTCCATCGAAAAGAGTTTCGATAATATCGTTGATGAGATCATGACATATCTCATTAGCATATAGAATTGAACCTAACTGGGTCACACAAACAAGGGTTAGGGTCTGGATGTCATCAATTGGGCTAGCCCAATTGATTTGGATTAGATCCAATTAGGTTCAAGAAAATCGTGCTAGCACTCGATTGAGCCTAACTTTCTCCTTGTGTAATCTTTTCTGTCTCTACTGAGCCAAATGTGACTTGACTCATCCAAAGAATCTTGAGAAGATTTTTTTCAGTCTAAATGAAGCTTGTCCAGCTCAAAAAAGATTTATCTTAATTCATGAAATGAATTTAAGACAACACCTGCTAATTCCTAGCACCTGCCAATTTTATTTTAGGACATCTGTCAAATATTGACATATGGGTCTTAAACTGAAGAGAGCTCATTGAAAGATTTTTGTGGAGTGTCCACATGCCTAAACCACATCAAATTAGGTGCCATAATCAGATTATGGCATGAGCCCAATTGGATTAAAGTGTGCGCCCCAAATGGATAAGGATGAAAGAGTCCTGATTAACATGGACTCTTGGGCGCCACCTCTATTTGTGCTTATCCAATGTTGGTGCCATATTTTGGAGATAAAGTGGGGTTCTTATCTGATATTATCAAATGATATCACTCCACCAATCAAAATTTTTTCAGAATTTATTAGAATTTTTTGATTGGTTGAATGATGTGGCACTGCGCAGCATACAGGGTCTATATAAACCCTGCTGCGCCTAGGGTTTCAAGGTAGAAGCTATTTTATGTACAAAACCTAATAGCTGCTACCCCCTCACCTCTTCTCTATATCCTCCCTGCTCTCCTTCCTCCCCTCTTCATGTCCAAAGAATTGGACGTCCATCTGGCAAAGATCCAAGGCATGGTGACGCCTGGAACAGAAGGCTGCAGGACTTCTTCGACAGGCTGCTGCTCCAAATTCAGGAAGACTTTTGAAGATCTTCCTAATCAGATTTAGATCCAATTTTTGGAGTATAGATTTGCAAGGAGAAGATATTCTAGGTCCTACCTGAGTAGATATCGGTAGAGGCCAGGCACTTGCATGGCTACATCAGAACCTCAGGCTGTGCAGAGATCATCTATAGGGTAATCAGATTACCCTTGAGGTATTATTTAATTCCTCATCCCTTTTAGATTTATTTTAGACTTAATATCAGATATAAAGATTAGATCTAGATATTTAGATCTAAAATAAATATAGAATAATTTTTTTTTAATTATTTCATCCCAGATTTGGTGAAATCTGAAAGATCCTATAGAGGAAAAGCAGTTTTCCTCCTTCAGTAAACCCCTCAGGATGTATCATATACACCTCTTCGATTAGCTCTCCACTCAGGAAAGCTGTCTTTACATCCATCTGCCAAATCTCATAATCCAGATGGACAGCTATTGCAAGCATTATCTAAATGGATTTGAGCATTGCCACAGGGGAGAACGTCTCGTCATAGTCAATACCATAATATTGATGATAAGCCTTGATAACCAGACGGGCTTTATAGGCCTCCAACTTTCTGTCTGTGCCCTTCTTCATTTTGAAGACCCATTTACACCCAATTGGTTTAACCCCTTCAGGTGGGTCAACTAATGTTCATACATCGTTGACCTTCATGGACTCCATATCGGATTACATGGCTTCAAGCCATTTCTCAGAATCAGGACTCTGTATTGCATCCATATAGGTGATCGGATCCTCATCATTCTCATCGAGTTCGATGGGATCACCATCTTGTTGGAGCATGATCCCAGCTCCTCCCACGGACCTTGGGTGCAGCGGAACCAGCAACGAATAAATCTGGAGACTTCTGGACTCGATCTAAGGCCCTTGACGAAATCAGCCTGGTTGCTGTCTTCTTCATCAGCCTTTCGTTCCAGATGATGAACACCTCTAAGATCACCTCTAAAAAATCCAAGATCTGGTACCCAACTAGATCAGGCCTGAACCGAGGTCTTACAATTTGTAGATCACAAATCAGGACATTCTAGATAGGGAAGAAGGTAGATAGAACCAGATCTTACAGATCTGTCCTGCTGCAGCCTTTCCTGTAGATCTGTTGATGGAGATCTCACCCATGCCTCAAACGATCTCAGATCAACTCCAAATCTGAGAAAAACTTGTACCAACCTCATAGAAAGAGATCCAAATCTTGGACCTGATGTTTGGGCAGCTGCAAGAGAGGGAGATCAGATCTGGTAGGTGGCACAAAGGGGGAGGAGCTAGCGCCTCCCTTGCTTTTCTTTCCTTTTTGGGACCTGGCGGCAAGAAACCCTAGGGTTTCTTGCTCCTGGGGCATGGAGAATTGCTGCAGAGAGAGGGAGAAGATAGAGAGAGACTTGGGAGAAATGATTTCTATATTCCTTGACTTAATCAAACCTATACAATGCATGTATATATAAACACATGGTCAAGTGACCCAAACCCAAAACTCCCTTGACCAACTCTGTGGGAGATTAGGTTAACCCAAGCCCATGTACACCCATGACTCGACCTAATCTCACCTATCCTGGGTCCAGACCTGGCCCATAAAGAGTTGGTCCCTTGAGGCCCACATAACCTAGAACTCAAGAACCCGAAAGGCCCACAGCCTTTCAACCTAGGGCCCAACTAGCCCTAGAGCCTCCATTATGCCCTCATGAATGATGGACCTTGGCCTTAGCCTTGGTCCCCTGGGCCTTGGGCACACCACCTGGATCACAACAATCTCCACCTTGGTGTCCCAAGGCCTCAACCAGCTACACTCTGTCCATCAGTCGAATCAGCTTAACATATCTCTGAAAGCTGTCCCATGGAAGTACCTTCGTAAGTGCATCAGCTGGGTTCTCCTTGGTGTGTACCTTCACCAGCTCCACCTCGCCATCCTCCACAAGCTCCCTGATCCGATGATACCAAATATTGATGTGCTTTATCCTTGCATGATAGACTGAGTTCTGTGCTAATAGAAGTGCACTCTGACTGTCACAATGCACTCTAATGGCCTCCTGAGTAAGGCCCAACTCCATCAATAAACCCTTCAGCCAAATTGCCTCCTTAGCTGCTTTTGTCAGCCTGATGTACTCTACCTCTGTAATGGATAGGGCCGTGATAGGCTACAGAATCAATCTCCAAGAAATAGGACCTCCATACAGGCTAAAGATGAAGCCTGTCGTAGACCTCCGAGTATCCATATCTCCATCGAAGTCTGCATCTACATAACCGCCAATCAGCCCCTGAGCCTCCCTAGACATGTCAGAGTATCCCACTGCACCTCCTCCGTAGTAGATGCCAACTCTAACTGAACCCGTCAGGTATCTGAATATCCACTTCAGAGCTCTCCAGTACTCCCTGCCAGGCTGCGCCATGAACCTGCTAACCTGACTCACTGCATGAGCGATGTCTGGCCTACAACAGACCATCACATACATCAAGCTCCCAACTCCTGAAGCATAAGGAACCATCTCCATCTCTTGAGCCTCCACCTCAGTCTGTGGTGCCATGGTCTTCGAGAGTCTGAAGAGACCGACAAATGGCAGCTTTGACCGCCATGGTCTTCGAGAGCCTACAACAGACCATCCACATACAAGAGTAGGAACACCCTAGAACCATCCTCAAGAGACTGAACATAAACACAAGGATCAAACTCACACTTGAAAAGTCCAATGCTGCGCACATAGGAGTCGAACCACTTGTACCATGGCCTCGATGATTGCTTCAGCCCGTACAGCGACTTCTGCAACAAACAAACCTTTCCCTCTGATCCAGGATCCCTGAAATCGGGTGGCTGCTCCATGTAAATTCTCTCCTCCAAATATCCATGGAGGAATGCCATCTTGACATCCATCTGCTCCAGCTCTAAATCCTGAGCCGTTACAATGCTCAGCAACACTCTGATGGAAGTATGTCTGACGATGGGAGAGAAGACCTCGCGAAAGTCGATGCCTTCCTTCCGGGAGTATCCCTTGGCCACTAACCTCACCTTGAATTTGATACCTCCCTGCTCTGAAGGCCCTTCCTTGCGACTGTAGGCCCATTTGCAGCCAATGGGCCTCTTCCCCTGTGGCAACCGCACCAATTGCCACGTCTGGTTCTGGTGGAGAGATTGTATCTCCTCGGACATCATCTGAACCCACCGCTCTCTGTCCTGGCTCTCAATAGCCTCCTGATATGTATATGGTTCTCCATTCGCTGTCACCAGGGCATATGACAGCGTCTCCTCGAAGCCATATCGGTCTGGTTGCCTGATGGTCCTCTTGGGCTTTTGTAGGGCAACACCGATATCAGTCCTCAGTCCTGCTCGCTTCTGCTGGACCTCTCCACCTCGATCATCCATCCGAGTCCTCTCCACCTATGGAGACACCTTAGGTAGGTCCTCCACCTGAATGTCATGTCCTCCCGTACTACCTGCAAGAGGCAAAATCAAAGAGGTAAGCTGTCCAGCAGCACCCTGCTGGACCTCCACCTACTCCTGTTGCTCCTCCATGCCTGCTCACCTCCGTAGGACTGACACCTCATCAAAAGTCACATCCTGACTAATGATGACCTTCTTTTCCAAGGGATCCCACAGTCTGTATCTCTTAACTCCTCGTGGATAGCCTAGAAACACCGTCTTGCATGATCTGGCGTCTAGCTTGCTCCGCTCACCAGCTCCAATGTGCACATAGGCCGTGCACCCAAATACTCAAGATGGCCCAGCCCAACTGTCCTCCCAGACCACACCTCCTCTGGAAGCCTACCATCCAACCTGGTGTGAGGTGATCAATTGACCAAGTAACCCGCTGCGTCAACTGTGTCAACCCAGAACTCCTTTGGAAGCCCTGCCTGCAGCCTCATGCATCGTGCCTTTTCCAGAGGTGTTCTGTTCATCCTCTCAGCCATCCCATTCTGCTGTGAAGTCTCCTTAACTGAGAAGTGTCTCCTGATCCCACACTCCTCATAGTAGTCCTGAAACTCTCTGCTGGTGTACTCCCCGCCATTGTCTGACCTCAGACACTTCACGCTCCTCCCCTGCTCTTTCTCTATCTCAGCTCTCCAGATCTTGAACATGGTGAAGACCTCTGACTTCTCTCTCATGAAGTAAATATAGAGTTTCCTTGAGAAATCATCAATCAGGATCATGAAGTATCTGGCCCCATTCCTAGCTAAAACTGGGGCTGGTCCCCACACATCCGTGTGTACTAACTCCAGAGGGGCTGCACTACGGGTTGTACTGATGTTGAACTGAACTCTCCTCTGCTTTCCCATCTGGTAAGGCTCACAGATCTCTTCTGTAGCACCATCATTCAGATTAGAGATGAGTCCTCTTCTGCTCAACTCCCTCAACCCCTTGTCACCCATGTGGCCTAGGCAGTAGTGCCACATCCTGTAAGCCCCCTGCTGGTCCTGTGCTGCAACTACTGCCTCAGACTCTTCGATCACCATAGATCTCTCCATGCGATAGAGGTTATTGTCCAACCTCCTGCCTCTCATCACCACCATAGCTCCATTGGAGATGTTCAGTACCCCACTTCTAGCCCTACTGCTGAAGCTGTATCCACTGTGCTCCCAGAGCATAGTGACACCAGATTCTTTTCCAGCTCTGGGACGTGCTTTACATTTGTCAATATCCTCACAATCCCATCAAACATCCTCACCCTGACTGTCCCTATCCCAGCCACCTTACAAGGATGATTGTCATCTAGAGTCACTGATCCCTCATCTGTCTTGGTGTATGTCGCAAACCAAGACCTGTGTGGTGTGTAGTGATGTGAGCTCACAGAGTCTCGTATCCACT